>NC_045705.1:4298667-4576104 GCF_009834535.1 Camelus ferus
CTTTGATATCCCCCCCCCCCACGCAGCAGTCTGAGCAACATTTCTTATTTAGCATTTTTGATCATGCACCTGAGAATGCACACTTATTAAATTCATATCTTGTAATGTATTTTTAAGCCAAATCGCTTGATACCGCCAAGAAACTCAGTACATGTTAGTACATCTTGGCATCACGAAATGGAAAATCAGTCTTGGTGGAAACTGTTCCTTAACCAGGGCTAAAACAAGCAACGAAAATCTGTAACTTCCCATGAGAGGCACTGGTTATGAAGGAAAAACAAAGGGCTTTTAAACTTATTATACTTTGTTAATGAAGTTTCTTAAGTTCATTCATATCTGTAAAATTTAGATAATACTTTTTTTCTACGATTGATATAAGAAACTAATAATAATTACAGCAGCTACTATGTATTAAGGACCATTTTAGGTAATCCTAATAATCGATGAGGTATCTTATTAGTGTCCCCATGTTACAAGTTGGAAAGATTAAGGTTTAGAAAATCAGGATTCAAATCCAGAAAGTGCAACTTCAGAGTTTAAACGCAACTCCCTCTGCCCCCTGGAAGGTCACATACAGACCCAGAGTAAAACCATTACAGGGTGGCTCTCACAAGAGGAAAAAAATTCAAGCAGGAGAAATCTATGAAAATATAAAATATAGAAGTCTATATCCAGAGAACACAAAGTTGCTTTTTTTCCTCTTTTTATTATTGAGCCCTTCTCCTATCCTTCTATTAAGAAAGAAATCAGCAGCTAACAAGAGTTTCTTCTCTTGAGTCAGAAGGGTCTCAGAAATCTACACACCCAAAATGAAATTACTAACAAAGACAGACTAGGGAGGGAGGGTATAGCTCAGTGATAAAGCACATGCCCAGCACTCACAAGGTCCTGGGTTCAATCCCCAGTACCTCCATTAAATCAATAAATACATAAATAAATACCTAATTACTCTCCCCACCAATAAAATAAAATAAAATAAATAAAATAAAATATAGACTAGCACAAAGGCTTAGAACAGAGCCAGCACCCAGTAGGTCTGGTCCTTCCTTTCCTTTGCAGTGGCTACTCTCCATCCCATAACTGCCCCAACCCTACTCAAAACAAGCGATTCCACACCGTGAGGAATTTGGACTTTCAAAGAGTTCATTCTGCTAGATTTAATCTGTGTTTTAAGAAGCATCTGTCAAATCCCCACTCAGCCTATGTATGTGGTCTCCCTCACCAGACCAAAGCAGCAGCAGGAGACCCTATTCCCTCCCCCAGAGATGATGGTCCTAATAATAAAACAAAACACAGAGATGAGGATTAAACTGTTCAGGCCATAAGATTTCAGTGAAGTCTGCTTCAAATACACAATGATCATTCACGAATGATACTGACTACAATTGGTCTCAAGCCTGAGGACTTCAGATCGAAAGTTGTTGGATACTGGGTAAAAAATTCAAGTTTTTTTCCTCAGGCCCCTCTAAGCCTATTTTAGATGACTTTTTTTTTTTTTAAAGCATGATTAATTAACTTATTTTTGTCTGTTTGCAGGGGGTTAAATTAGGTTTATTTATTTATTATTATTTATTTATTTATTTATTTATTTATTTATTTATTTAACCAGAGGTCCTGGGGATTGAACCCAGGACTTCCTGCATGCTAAGCACGCACTCTGCCACTGAGCTGTACCCTCCCCTTAGATGACCTTTTTTAAATGTTCCTGTTCTTGGCCACTTCCTGGTCACATTCAATCATCCTTACTTCACACATGAAGCCACTATTTCCTCTGCCACTCATTGTTCCAATGAAATAATGCAACTTTTCCCCCAACATCTTTAGATTCTGCTGACCTCTCTTACTTGTTAGCAGCTGTCAATGCTCAAAACTTTGCCAAGTAAACTTTTTCTTTTTTAATGGAGCCTGTCTGTTTACTTGAAAGTCAAATGAGGAAGCTGTGTTGGCAACAAGAGCTTAAGATTTTTTTCATCCAAGAAGACCTATTCTTAAGCCAGGAGAAACAATGATTTTTCTTCATCCAAGAAGACCTATTCTTCAGCCAGGAGAACAGAAAAGAAAAATTAAAGCTTTCCCCTAAAATTGACTGAACCCAAAGATCACAAACTGGTAGCTCACCAACTACATCCAAGATTGTGTTGTTTGGCCCAACAATCTTTTAACATTCTGGAATATCTGCCAACGTTTTGAAAGCCAGGGATTATACACAAACAACCAGATTTTGGCATCTCTTAAAAAAATCAGAAAATCTAAGCCTACATTTTTGAGTGGCAACAGTTAATTGGAGCTTAATAGGTCCAAGCACTCTCTGAATCATCACAGCCTCACCCGGCTCACTTTGCACTTTTATATGACCTGACTTAACCAGTAAGCGGTCAGGTCTAAGACCCCTGCTAACCCATGTAGTCTTGACCACAGCCTTGTCGGATGCTTCCATCTTTCATCTCTTCAATTTTGCTGGAGAGTGCTGTATGCTATTTTATAAAAGCTCATAACAAAGTATAAGCTAGAAATTATCTCTGTTTTTTCTTATGGGGAAACTGAGGCTTATAGATAGGAGTTGCACAAAATTATGTGGACATCGAAGTCCACAGCTTAACAACGATTCCAACCAGGTTTTCTGACCCTAAGCCTAGCCTCATTTCCATTTTCCTGTTGACCTGTGAAGCTATAAGAATTAAAAGTCTATGACAATAAACACACATATTAAATACAGTTTATACTTAGAAATTAGCAAGTAGAAATGTTATGTAAAGCTACAGAGGAATTAGGTCTTCCTTGACAAGGAGTGAGCTGAGGCTTTGCACAACTGCAGAGAGTAACATCGGGCTGAAAGCTGAGAGATGGGGTGCAGACCCCACAGTGACACTCACATTGTCAAATGAAATGTCCTGTTCATTCTGAGCCTCCATGTGTGCTCAAGGTTTTGTAACAGTCTCTGGCCGTAGTGGCAGCATCCTCTGTTCAGGGGCCCTATGCAGAGCCTTCATCTCTGTCACTCTGCTTCCCTTAGATGTTCTCTTCCTTCTCCCTCATCTCCACTTCCCCCCCACCCCCTAGTCCTCCTTTTCTGACTCCAGCACTCTCCCCGGCCTTGAATGGTCCATAAGTCCGTCCAGTCCATCTGCAGTAGAGCATCCCACTGGGAAGTGAGCATTTAGAGATGCATCCAGAGAAAGTATTTATTACTCAGAGGGCACTGTATCTAGACGAAGGGTGTTGTTCCGGGCCATCTTCTGCCATGCACAACTTTTAAAGCAGTCATCGCAGTCTTAGGGAACCACAAACAAAATTCCTATTATTAACAAAACATTCATTTTTAAGGTTAACTGGCTTAAAAATCTGTATTATATAATCGGATTGGTGATTTCAGCCATTGAACATGTAAATGGGAAGAAGCATCACTCAGTGAAGGTCGAAAATGGGTACGTTTATAAATCTTACGTGTCTATGGTGAGTCGTAGGTCACCAACATCGACCCTTCTATAGCAGGGTTTCTGTTTCCTTGAAAGGCACAGGAGAACTCAGCAGTACTCAGCTGCTGTGAGTGTCAAGTGTGGCTTGATATTCTTTAGTTCTGCAAGTGGTTTTGCTGAGTAAAATGAGGAGCAGAAGGGTATTCCTTTTGGCTGACTGTAACTGAAACTCAACAGCGCTTAACCAAATGTGGGGTTTTCCTCTCAAAACAGCACAATTTGGAGTGCAGGGCTCCCTGATGATGTAGACGTCCCAGGCTCTTTCTTGCTTTCACTTTTCTGGCTAGTCGCTCTACCTTCAGCTTTCCATCCATCTTCCAGGCAGGAGGAATAAGAAGAGAAATCACAGGGAAGGAGAAGGTAGCACTTATTCCAAAAAAATAAACCTTTCACAGAAATTTCCCATTTATAACTTTTACTTACCACCCAGTGGCAGAAACTGTATCAGATAGCCTTCCTCTTGCAGAGGAGTCCGGAAAGTGCAGTACATTGTTGCCTTAAGCAAAATCCAAGTTTCACTAAGGAAGGAGGGGGAGCAGACTTGGGGGAGGCAACTTACAGAGAGCTCCTTCCCTGGGCTCATAGAATATGGTTTTCCACAGCTCACAGCCTAGTGGACCACAAATAGGTAACAGACAGAAGCAACCCAGGTATTATGTGCTTTGATGAAATGACAATTCAGGTCGCTGTGCACGCCCCTGAATGGGAGAAGACCTGGAGTCCATTTCCTGAATTTCGCACACACTGAAGCCGTGCATACTCAACTGGGGGACACAGCTCTTCCTTATCTGCGAGGATAACACTTGCCAGTGACAAACTCCCCAAGCTAAGTAGCCAATCGTACCTACTTCCAGTTACTCCCTTGGCAGCACTTTGACTTTATGGAAAGCTACCAGGGAAGCCTCTGCTTTTACGGCCCCTGTGTCCCTTTTCCTGGCAGCACTGCTCCCAAGAGCTGTGGGTCTGCGGAAACCAAGTGTATTAGTTAGCAGACCAGTGCCCACATACGCAACAGAGGACAGAGGTTTTACATAAAGTAGAAGGTTGTCTTTCATGTAACAAGCAGATGGTCCAGGAGGATGGCAGTTCTGTTCCATGAAGTCATGCGGGAACCCAGACTTCCATCTCGTTGCTCCGTCAAACCTAGGGAGGGCACCTTTTGTGCAGCACAAAATCGCTCGTCTTCCAAGCAGCAGGATGAAGGAACAGGGTGAAGAAGAGCTTGTCTCCTATCTTTAAGATCCAACAAGAAAGTTATTTTCTCATCCCATTTACTGGAACTTAGTCACATGGGGATGTAATCTTTCTTTTGAGCTGCTGTGTGGCTGGGTTTCTATTACTGGGAGAGAAAGGAGAACACTGAGAGCCTTGGGAAACAACCAACAGTGTTCACCACAGTCAGCTGCAAAGCAGAGGAATGCAGGGGTTTCCAATGCTATGGTCCCATAATTATTGTTTCAGTTACCCATTGTTACATAAACTGTGCCAAAATTTGGTGGCTTAAGATGATGATTTTTCATGATTTTCTGTGTCAGGACTTGGGCGAGTTCATTATTCTGCACACAGGCGTTGTCTGGGGCCACAAAGAGCTGGCCCCTGGGCTGGAGCACAGGATGGTGCGACCCCACACCACGACCTCTCCCTTCCCCTCCTGTGGCTTCAAATAACTGATTCTATTAGTCCAAGCGTCTTCACAGCATAGTGAGTGGCTGGCTTCCCCAAGCTGCTGAAACACTTCAAGTCTTGACCCGTGGCTGACACAACACTTCGAGCGCATTCTGTTGGTCAAGGCAAGTGGTAAGGCCAGCACAGATTCAGGAGGGCTAGTAGCTCTGATTCCTGATGGGTGGAGAGGCGTGCGCTTACAGGGAGGAGGAAGGAACCGTGCTGAGGGCCGTCGGCCACCTCCTGAAGACCACCTACCATGCTCATCACGCACGATTTAGAATTTTGATTCTTGCTGCCTCTCCTTCCCACCTCCCCTCCACCCCTGACAATTGTAACAGGCAGAAGAGACGCATTTCCTTAAGCAATTCCTCACTGTTTTTATTCATTAGGCTTCATTATGACTGAGAAAAATCAAGCCTTTTAGAGCTTCCATTATAAGAGGCATTTGGTTTTATTTCGGTTATTTTTGTTTTATTTTATTTAAATTAAATTAGTTTATTATTTGCTTGTTTATTTTATTGCATTTATTTAATTTAATTTATTTATTTGGTTATTTGCTTTATTTGAGGCAATGTTTCTCACCTAAACAGACCTTGCAGCTACATACTTATTTTTAACATCTATTAAGGAAAAAATGGCTAACACATCAAAGCCATATTTCGTAAGTATTGCTATGGCAAAACTAAAATTAAAATAAAAGTCATAAATCTGGTAGCAGAGCCCAGCTGCACTCAGTTTCTCTCACTGTACACCCTCTAAGTTTTGTGTTTCACACACTCCCTCTCAGTGCTCCCTGGGTGGAGCGAAGACTGGCCTGCCCCTGGATTCTCAAGAGGCCCCTGGGGGAGAGAATGAAAGGCCCTTTTGTTTGGCAACGGCCAGAAAATTTTCTGGCTCATGGACCTTGTGAGTTCACAAGGCAGAAGAAAGGCCACGTCCTCAACATCCACGTCATAACTTGGCCCCAGGCAACAGACTGACATGGGGGTCTAAGCTCTGCAGCACCCACTGGCCTCCTTGCTCTGACCCCCCTGCAGCTTCCGTGAGCATCTCCTGGTCGAGAAGGCACAGTCAGCAGGCTGCCCTGAGCCTGGAAGCCTAGTGAGCTGAGCCTCAGTCCTTAGATCTAGCTGCCCTCCAGTTAACTCACAACATCCCAGGGCCCACCCTTGGTTCTGAGAGATTCTCTTTTTAATCATTAATTTTTTTTTTCTGAGGAGGAGGTAATTTGGTTTCTTATTTATTTATTTTGATGGAGGTACTGGGGATTGAACCCAGGACCTCGTGCATGCTAGGCACGCACTCTACACTGAGCTGTATCCTACCCCACCAACACACTCTTACCACCACTTTGAGCGACCACCTACACAGCAGCCATTTGGTATTCTTCGGGGCTGGGGAGGAGATGGGTCAATGGAGGGGCTGAAATTTGAGAGTCTGATAAACTCTATGGACCCTCTTCCTGAGGGAAAACAACATACATCTACAGACTCAAATTGGTGAATTCACAGCTCCCTGATCCCTGAATTCCATCCTTGACACCCAGGCTAAGGCCTCTCAATCTTTAAGCACTGCTGCTAGTCCGCCCGCCCACAGACACCTGAGCCACATTTGAATCCCCTAAATTACTCATTCAGAACAGTGGCCATGTCATGTCACTTCGACCCCTGGAATGAGTCATTCTCTCGGTCCGGCCCTGGTCGTCTTTTCTGGGTTGACGCAACATTGCCTCCCCAGCCCGACTCCTGCAGGGCCCCGGACACACCCTCACCCTCCATTCCCATCTTCCTGAAGGTAAATCTGCTCACACCATTCTCCCTAAACCCTCTCTACTTCCTCAGATCGGCGCTCCTGCCATCAGCCCTCCTCATTTTTAACCTCATCCGCCCCTTCCACAATCTCACGCCAATACATCAGTGCAAGCTGGCGACGTCCCAGCTTCTTAGAACTGGCTTTAATCCGTGAGGAACCCCATTCAGTTTTAAGGCTCTGGGTCTTTGATGCCTCCTTTCCCCGTAGATGTTTCATCCTTTAAGGGCTACTTAGGACGTTTCCTTTCGTGTGTAAAACCTTCTCCGACCTCCTCTGCCTTCCTTTCTCTGTGCTGTCAGGCCATTGTTACTCCTTTCACGCTTTGTGCCTGCATCACACTTACCTCATTTGTACTGTCGCTTTTAGTTCGTACGTCTGTCTCCCTCCCTGAGCTATGAACTCCTTGAGAACGAAGATCGTATCTAGGTTTTTTAAATGGTGAGCAACCAGAAGGGCTCTTGGTGCTATGTTAGTGGAAAAGATGAAGACAAAAAGAAGGCTAAACGCAGCTCATCCCAGCCCTTCCCCATCCCCGACTCCGTCCCTTCCCTCTCCCCACCCCCTCCACGAGCCCTTCCTCTGTGCGAGGTGAAGTCCCACCCTGCAGCCGGGCACCCTGCTCCCCGCAGCTCGTCACCCCAGCCAAACTCGGCTGGATGATGGCACCGTCCACCCAGGTACAATCATCCCCACTTCTTTCTCTGCATCCAATCTGTATGCTTTGTCATCACCCCTGCCATCTCCGGGACTCAGAACAGTGCCCTTTCTCTGCATGCCGAGAGCACCCAATACTTGCTCTTTTCAGCATTTCATCATATTTCATTTCACTGACTTTTACTTATCTGTTACCCAATAAACCATGGTCCTCTTGAAAGTTAGAATAATGTCTAATTTCCTCAGGATCTCCAATGACTTGCTTGGGTCCTGGTGCCCAATGATTGTCTTTCAAGACTTGTCTAAATTCCCATTTAATTTTGCAGGTGCCTCTGTGAAATGCTAAGTGGTGAGTCATCCAGATGCACTTACACACTATGACGGAAAGCTGCTTTGTGAGTTTTATTTTTTTGAAAGCCTAACTCCTTTTTAAAAGCCTATTATCTCAAATTTATGACTTTTTCTAACAGGTCCTATCTTTGACCTTTGGAATAATAAGATGTTGAGGCCTGTCTCTTCCTGCTCTCATAGCTCCCCAAAGGCCTCATTCGAAGTTCCGCCAAACCTGAGCTTTTCAAAACGCATCGTTCATACAAATCATCTTGCGACCTTGTTAAAATGCAGATTCTGATTCAGAAGGTCGGAGATTCTGCATTTCTAAACAGCTCTTGGATGGTCTAAAGGTCGCACGTAGGGTAGCAACACTCTGGTCTAAAACACTTCTCACAGGATAGGGCTGGAATTCCCTCACCATCTTCATCTTTCCTCTGGATAAGGGTGAGTTTGCCAAAGGCCTCTTTCAAGCGTGGTGCTGTGTAAAGCTTTACCTTGCTCCACTTGGTGCAGTAGAAACGTGGTTCATTATAAAGAGCACTGGGTTTCAAACCAGGACGCCTGCGCTCGAGTCCAAGCTCTGCCAGAACCAGCTATGTGGCCTTGAGTAAGCTGGAGAAAGTCTTTCAGTCTCAGTTTTCTTTTCTGAAAAAAACCCAGACAGCCAATGGCTACGTCCAGCGGGTGGGATATCAGAGCATCACGTGACACTGTAAGGGCTGTGGCTGTGTACCATGTATTTTTGGAGCTATTATTTAACTTCTGTGATTGAAGTTTAAGGTTTCACTGGATCTTTTACCATTTGCATCAGAAAGCTGCACGCTCAACCATCAAACACCTGAAGTCTTTAATAACAATTGCTACCTAGCACTATCTTCTAGGTAAAAGACACTAGGCTAGATCTTTCATAACTATTTTTCAGAAATTTTCACACACTGAGAATTTTTTTTCTTCCTTTTATAACAGCCAATGCTGGCTGAGTATTACCTTTCGCCTTTCCTGTTCCATGTGTACCCATCAGAGAAGACATCATTCATTAGAGGATATCCTTTCCAGATAAAGTTAGACTTTTCAAAGGTCAAAGCATGAGAAGCTGCCCTCCCCACACATCTAAAAAGTCAGTCGTCAGATCCCAGCAGAGATAGGCGTCCATGATTCTGCTGAAAACATGCTGACATGGCTCTCGGTTTTCTAGTTAGCAATGAGAGGTTTAGACTAAGCCATTTCCAAATCTTGCTCTGAAAAGCCCTAAGGGTTCCAGGAGACGCTGGAGGCTGTGGGCTTGGATGGGGTAAGGGAAGGCATTCTCTAACACACACGCAAATGCACACACCAGCAGCCTGGCTCCTGTTTGTTTATACTGGGTTCCAAGCAAGATTCAGTTGACGAGATGATTCTGCTTCAGTTGCTCCAAAGTGGTTGAAAGCCATTTAAATTGTGTAATTGCTAAGGCAGCTTACGACTCATTCATTCTGTGAAAAATCTTTGTCTGTAGACGGTGACTGAGTGATTATCAAAACCCACAATGAGTACTGGGAGATACATGTTTTTATTTTCCTTCCTCTAGCCCAGGCTGACCTTGGGAATCTTTTTTTAGTAGACTGGCTGCTGGTGATTTGGAAAGGTAGGATATTTCAGACTCACTTCTGTCAACAAGCAGAGTCCTGCTGGGTGCCATGCTTCTTGGTTCATTTACCCCAACACTCAGAAACAGCTTTTGTAAGCATTCAATCAGTAGTTTTTGGATTTGTGTTCCCAAGGGCATCCCATAAGAAGAGGTTTCCCATGTTCTCATTTACACCCCCCCTTTTTTTTTAAATAACAAGAACTGCTGTATAAGAAACTTAGAAAAGATTTTTGCTTCTCGATTTTTGACTATGCAAAATTTCAATTTTAACAACTTCTTTGGCCCAAGAAATTCAACTGTAAGTTTAACGTAGTTTAATTTTCAAAATGTGGGGTTATTTTGTAATTAATGGTGGAAAAAATCGAGTGCTTCAACATCACCCCCACATTACCCAGCTTAATCCAAGTGCTAACAGGTCTAGCAGTGAGAAGAGCAAATCTCAGGTAATCTCCGTCCTTAAGAACATACAATATTCATGGGTGTGGGAGAGGGGTATGCTTTCTCTATCAGTATATAAGTAATACCAGAACCATGCATTCACAGGCTGTTAAAGAATGAACTAACTCCACTATTCCTGGGCCAGGAGACACAGACACAAAAACAACACAAGCCGACAACTAGATCGTCTAAATTCTGTAAGTGTTTATGGATTGCTCCTTTGTTAACGAACTCATTCATTTAATGAAAGGGGCTGGCCCTACTGTAGACCAAGCTCTGATCTAGTGCCTGGGACTCAACGAGATGAACGAACAGGCAACATGTCCCATACACACATCCCAATTTAGTGGGGAAACAAGTGAGTATTTAAGCCTTGAATAAAAGCAACATAAATTTCAAAAAGGAAATAAGGTGTCTCCAGTTCATATCACTATCTTTTGGCTACTTTTGGTCACTGTTTTAATTTTTTTCACTACTAACTAAACTTTGGGCTTACCTGAACACCGCCAGTTTTTCCATTTATGTCTTCTTTCCTTTCCAGGGTCTAATCCCGGGGTCCGCATTGCATTTACCTGTCCAATCTCCCAAGTTGCCTCTGATCTGTGACAGTTTCTATTTTCTTATTTTGCATGATCTTGACAAATCTGGAGATTGGCCTTGTATCTGTCCTGTAGAATGTCCCCTACTGGGATGTGTCTGATGTTTTTCTTATGATTAGACTGGAGTTACGGGTTTGGGGAAAGAAAACCACAAAGGTGATACGCCCCCATCGTACCATCTTACGCGGTGAACACAACCACAGGGCGTCACTGATGATGTTAACGTTTGTCACCTGGCTAAGAGTGACTGCTAGGCTCCTCCTCTGTAAAGGTACAATAGCTTTTCCAAACTTTAATCCCGCGAGGGAAGAGTAAAAAAATTCCATTTGTTATTTGAAATTCTTCCCTAAAGCATATTTGTCTCTTCTCTCCTATTTTACATTCATTTATCTACATGAAATTTATTGTCATTTACCTGTATCTGTGTGGATTCATGGACAGTTTACACTTTGGGTTATAACCCAATACTGCATGACTTATTTTGTTGTTGGATCCACTCCAGCTTGGCCTATTGGGAGCTAGTTTGTATTTATTATGTTTGAAATATCAGCTGTAAGGGTTACCATCTGGGTCGGTTCCCGAAACTCAACACTCTCAAACGGTAACTGACCCACAATAATCTCTAATATCTAACAGTCCTTTCCTGCTTAATCACACTGGAATTTATTCACATCAACAGGTCTCAACAAGTCTTGTGTCGTAACTGTATTACTTCTCCTCTGATACTTAAGAAATCTACAACCCATGTAAGCAAATCAGGTTGTATGCCCAATGGCCCTGTTATTAAGCCATCAGGCTTAGTTTTGGCAAGATGATTTGCTGCACTCTAATAATCCGTTTAACAGCACAAAATAAATGCACAGATCTCTTTTTGTCATGCAGAAAAGCAAAAGCAAGATTTTAGCTAGAAGTCAAATAGTGACCAAGAGGGTCCTAAAACTAATAAAAATCCAAGGAAGTTATTTGTATGCTGATGAAGCACACTTGTAAACTTTCACAGACTTCTATTTTCAGGTAAGCCTGCATACCTGTTGTATCTGGTAATTTGTTCACAGTCTGTTACTTCTCTTTCCTGTAGACACCTGCATTATTAATAGGTACCAACATTAACAGTTTCTTGATCTTTCAGAATGCCAATTTCTCAGGAAAAGGTCCAACTGTTAGGAAAAGGTTATCAGTTCTCCTACAATTTTCCACTTGGTCACACCCAAAATGACCATTCACAGTACCTGAAACTTTGGTTTTTCTCTGTATGAATCCAAGACAGCTGTCCTCCAGCACAGTGGGTCTTCAAGTACAAAGACTAAATTAAAATGTGCTTACATAGTTTATTTTTAAAGTAATTTAAAATACAGTGTAAACATACATTAAAGATATTGTGGCAATTTAGATAAGGAATAACATGAGGTTATTTACATGTTTGTATATGTATGCGTGTATATATATACACAAAGTGCAGATAAATATAAAAACACTACAAAATAAACAAAAAATTCAATATGATAATTTACTGACAATCATTTTCATATTTATCACTTAATTTGTCATGTTAATGGCTGCAAATTCCTAGTACTGAAATAGATCATCTAAATATTCAATTTTTATATAAACTATAGTACCTCAAATTTTAACAGTATATAAATAGGATTCTGAATTAAAAATGAAAAAAACAAAAAACAAAAAAACAAAAAAAACCCCACCTTCCCTGCCACACTCCCTATTTATTTGTAAAGGTTTCAGCTCAGAGTTCAACAGGACTCTTGAAATCACAGCCCTCAAATATGTGATGACATCTAGGCTTTTAAGCATAGATCATAATTGGAGATAAGAGAGGCAGAGATCAAATCTCTAACATGCTGCTGTATGAAAAACAACGCACACTTTTAATCCAAGAGACAATGGGTTCAAGGCAAAGTCGGCCGTTCTGAACCCTGGAAGGGTAAAGACCGTGGGAAACGCTGCCAAGAGCTGGTACAAAGGGGAGAAAGGGGTCACCTAATTAAGGTGGCAGAGGCACTTGTGCCCCCCCCCCCCACCTCCAGCACTTAAGGTCCTCAAGTGCTCCTGAACCTGAACATCCTGGATGACGAAAGATGTTTATGTCTGTGATAAATGTAAATGGCCCCTGCCTTTTGGGGCTCCTCAGAAGGCACACAGATTCCATTTCTCCCTACAGCACCAAGAAAGAAGTGTTCAGCTTCTGAACTTGGCGTCTCTCTCATGAGTGACAAGGAGAGGAAGGATGACCTGTTGGGCTCCCTAATTCACACAACAGCTTCTACACATTGGGCTAGAATATGTAGATCAGTATTCTGGCTGGGGCTTGCTGTGGGTGCTGTCAGCATTCTTACTTGAGATTCCTGGTTCAAAACAGTGGATGTAACTGCCCTATAAAAATGAAAAATCCTGTTTGTTGATCTGATTGTCTCAAAGGCCATGTCATTCACAAGCCTGAATTTGTCCGGGGTTACTACCACCGAGATTTGAGGCAGGGAGATACTTGTGACAATGAATGGAGACACTGAATGCGTTCAGGAGATATGGGACTCGCAGATGAATACCTGAAATTAAGTCTGTGGGTCTACAGGAAACAGGCAGAAGACTATTCAATAGACTTCATTTGCAAAGAGTGTTTTGATTTTGGAAACTAACCAAACAAGGTAGGAGGGAAAAGTAAACAGCAATTTCTACCCTATTTGGGAAATCTTTAGTAAAAAGGCAAATAACTTCTGGACAGTAATCAAGTCTCTGGTTTTTGTTTTTTTTTTTTTTTTTACCAAGAGATATGATTTTGGGGTCCAATCCTGTGCTGTTAGGTCACAAAGACAGCTGCAAATTACAAATGTATTCTAAAACCAAAGAACAAAATCTGTTCCTAAACTGCTCTACCTTCAGTCAATAAAATACAAATCAAGTTGGGGTTCTAAATGCTGATGAAAGCATCACAAAAAGATAACTGGTAGGGGCATACTAGACATTGAAGCTGTTTGAAGAAAGGCTCTGAGGGACTCTTCTAAAGCAGCATCCATGTGAACGAGACCCTCTCACGTAGGACACAGAAAGACCTGAAGATGAGGCTGGGAGCGAGGAGGTTAGCAGGTGCTATCTTCCCAGGATTGCAGGGCTGGATTTATTTCCTTAACATAGTGGTGGATTTTTAGAAAACATGCCACCCTATATAAAGTCAACGATTGCAGAAATAAAACAAAAAATTGTGTCCTTTTATTTTTCCTATTTGGGAACCTGGAGAGTATGGAACTGTAAAGAACATTTTTTAAAAAATCTCAACCATTCCTGAAAGAGCCAGCAAAGGAGCCACTGCTGAGAAGCCTGGTAGCGCCCACTTAGTGCAAAGCACAGGGAGAAGACACAGCTGGGCAAACCACTCCCATCGAATAGGGAGATGTGGCACTTCCTCATCTGCCACAGACTTCAGAGGAATACAGGGATGGTTCAACTGCTCAGACATTTACATGTAACACAACAGAAAAAGCCTTTGGTTGACTGACTAGTAGTTTCTATAAAGTTGGCGGGGTTACGGCACAACAGAGGAGTCACCTGCTAGTTACATAAAGGTTTTGTCTTTGACGATATTTTCACATAACAGATGAGAAGACTGACTGACTCATCAGTCTCTTTCTCATCCTGATTATACTGGCAGCAGTGATTGGGGCGCCCACGTTTGTGTGTGTGTCAAATGTGGGAAGTCTAGCGGGTCTTCACTATGTCTCTGCAAAGCTAAGGTTTCATTACTGAAATGCTGCTACGATTTCAAATGTGATCATCTTCTCTCGGCTGGCATTGCCTTCTGGTGCAAGTAATATTCCCTGGAATGTAGAGCACATGTCCTGATTTTTCTCAACGCCCACAAATACATTATCTGTTGGCAACGTTTCTAGGGAAAAGCAGCTTCCGCCTGTCTCTAGCACATGGCCATGACTTGCTTCCACACACAGTCAGTATGAAGAAGAAAGCCATCCTCACAAATCTGTGAGATTAAAACGGCAAGTAAAAGCACAATTTGAACAAGCACTTTTGCCGCTTGTTTCAAAAAACGGACCCTATCCAGGACTGGCCCCAGCTCTGCCTCCCCAGGATAAAGGATCAGGGCTCTCCACGCACATCCGTTACAGCCCGTGCTGTCTCCTCACTGAGCATCCGTGGGATTAGCCCACAGACAGCTCCGAGGCAGGGACACTACGGCCTGTGTTAAAATCAAATGAAGGCTGAGATTTCTTTATGCAGCAGCAAGTGAAGCAGGAATCACCGTTTTGGATTCAAGTTGGTCTTTGAAAGAAAATCAGTTTGTCTTCAGAGGTTCTCATTTAGTCAGATGCCAAATGCTAGCCAGGACGCTTAAACTGAGGGTGTTGTAGACTCAGGGACTGGTCCACAAGAAAGACCACCTCTGTCCCAGCAGAGGGTAGTCGGGGTGTGAACAGCAAGATTACTACTCCTGAGGGCCACCGAGGATCCAGAGATCAAGAAGCTCTAACAACACATAATCATCGTGTATAAAAGTCAACAGCAGCAGGTAAAAAAAAGGCAACAAACTTATCAGGTTTTGTCATTATATTACTAATTTTTATAACATTAAATAGTTTTCATCCCTTTATTTCAATGCACTGATATTTACTTCTGGTTGCGAGTCCGTCTACGGTTACTCTCTTTACTTTTACATTCTCATCCATTATTCCATTTTTAATTTTAAAAGCACAAATGCTCCCAGGCATAGTTGTGCATGTGGGCATGTATAATTTAACCTATTAACTCTAGAAACATTAAAGTAGAAGAGATTGAGATTACAGATCACAATATCACGTTAAGAAGAAATGTCTGTAGTCGATACCTGAGTGTCTGTACAGTGAAGAACTGTGAAGCAACAGGTAAAATACCATGGCCAAGGGGCCAGCACTGTGGCAGTCAATGGCAGGGAACCAGCTTTTGAGAATCTTTAGAAGAAAGGCTCTTTGCCACTCGTAGTTATGTATAGAAACAATGTGAGAATTATTCAAATAGAAATAATAGAACTAATGGTGGATGCATGGCCAGATGTTGATGGTATATATAAATGGGTAGTAAATATCTATTTCTATGCTCTATAAATTCAGTGAAATCCCTAATAAAGGTTGTAAACCGAAAGGCATACCCGAAAATCATGTATGACTTTATTCTTGCTAGAGATGATGTAACAATTTCAAACCCCAGTTCAAAACCATTTAAGAATCCTGTATAAAGAGTTTGGATTCTGTTTCAACTAAGCATAGACTTTAGAAGGCATGTCTCTACTAGTGTCTTAAAATAGCATCCTTATCACTTGTAGGAGAATTTCTCAAAACCCCAAACTAGACATCAGTAAAAGACTTTGACACTTTACAGAGCCGCAGGTAGAGCTTACGTTGTATGCTTGTACACGGCGCCTTTACATTGCTTTCCTATTACTGCAGTTACACATTTGTGACACCACTACAATGATACTACCAGAGGATATGTGCGTGTGACTTACCAGCATTTATAGGTTAATGGAATAAAATTTCATAAAATCTCAGTTATAAAGGTCATTTTACACATCCTCTAAACCAGGGGTCAACAGACCGTGACCCAGGAGTCAACCCTGGTCTGCCAGCTGTCTGTCTACGGCCCATAGGCTTAGAACGATTCTATTTTTAAATGGATTTTTCAAAGTCAAAGAAGCTTAATATTTCATGACACGTGATAACCATGACTGTAAAATTTCAGCGTCCTGAAATAAAGCTGTATGGGCATACGGCCACACCCATTTACTTGTGTCTCTGGCCACCTTCTGCTACAATGCAGAGTGGACTGGTGTGACAGAGACCACAGGTCCTGCTAAGCAGAAAATATTTACCATCAGGCCTTTACGAAAATAGTTTGCTGGTCCCTGCTCTAAGCCCATGGAAGGTGTCTGGAATGCTGCACGGAGCGTTTACAGCAGAATCAGTGTATGACCTAATTCGGTTTCATTTACAGACATCATATACATTATTGCTTTTGAATATTATCATCTACTTGGTAAACAAATAAAAATAAATCTATGTTAAAAAAAAAAAGCCTTATTTCCTTGAAATGTTTAGGACCAGCAAAACAATCATATATAATAGCAGTATATTTTTAAGAAAAAAATCATAATAAATGAACAATTTAAATTACATTTTTTAGTAATGGTTTCAAGGTTTCTCAGAGAACACCAGACAGTAACAGGCAGATCTCAAAAGTCTTATAGCAGATTTCTGGTTTCCAAATTTTGGGGATATAGTAGTACTTAACACAGCATTTGAGATTACAATTGTTATGAAAGAGACATTGTGGGGAGAGTTACTTATCTAAAAAAAAAAAGGAAGGGGGCAAGCTACTTCGAAATAAGAAACCAGCCAAAAAAGAAAAAAAGAAAAATGAACGGCAAACAATTTAAACATCATTTTCCTTTCTCTTAATAGGGAGCTACATAGTCTGCTGGTGTAGAACTTGATAGAAATGGACTGTTCTCATTTTAATGGGCTGATCCCCATATCTGTGTCAGATAAAAATCATAGCACTTATTGCTTGTTACCATGGATACCATGAAGATACTGCCACCCACTAAGTAGTCTTAGAGGAAGACAACATAATTTTCTGGGACCAGTCCTGTTTTGCCTTCATAAGTTGCCTTCAGCCATCCTGGTTCCACTGACGGGTACACTGGCAAAAATAAGAATAAATGAATAAGCATCACTCAGTGGACGTTAGCTTTAAATAACTATA
Source organism: Camelus ferus (assembly GCF_009834535.1). Taxonomy (NCBI): domain Eukaryota; kingdom Metazoa; phylum Chordata; class Mammalia; order Artiodactyla; family Camelidae; genus Camelus; species Camelus ferus. Next base: position 4,316,037 of record NC_045705.1, read on the forward strand.
TACAGAGATGGGCAAAAATCCACATCAGATTGTATGCATACACCCAAGCTGTCCAAACAACGTCACAGCGCCTGTAACGCTGGAAAGGTCTTTTGCGTTCACATAATCAATCACTCTTTCTCTCTTACACGGGGCAATAACCAGGGTCCAGAGGGATATGATGTGTTCACTTGCATAGGTATGAGAGGAAGGGCCTGGACTTGATTCTGAGCCTCCTGGCTTCTATCTGAGACTCTTCCTGCTACACTGCTCCTTCCTCCCCAGGACGAGGGACTTCAGCGAAGGGAATGGGTGTACTCACCGTTGGAAAAGATCGCCCCCTGGGGGAAGGAAAGCTCATGGCTGTGCTCTGCCTTACAGGAGTACATGGCTTTGGCTTGGCTGGAAGAGCAAAGGACCTCTGTGAAATCCACAAGACTCAACTCAGGTACAATGACACTGAAAACTATCCTTTAAAAAAACGATACTACTTTTTAGTTATAATTGAGGCATAATATACATAACGTGGACACGTAAGCGTGCGTAAGTGCATTTCACAAACTGAACACACTTGTGTAACCAGAGAACACCGACAGTGCAGCCAAAGCCTGCCTTGTGTTTCCAGTCAATGCCCCCGAGGGGAGCCACTGGGCTTATAACGAACAACATGGGCCGGTTTCAAAGAAGGCTATCATTTAGTCATTAGCCTGCCACTGACCAGGCTATTTCTGCAGCTTTAGAGAGGTTCGTAGGAACCTTGAAGTTTTATTACTTTATTTATTTGCAACTTAAAAAATGTTTTTGTTTTTTAATTGAAGTATAGTCAGCTTACAAAGTGTCAATTTCTGATGTACAGCATAAATTTTCAGTCATACATATACAGATACATACATATATATATGTATGTATATATATTCTTTTTCATATTCTTTTCCATTGCAGGTTACTACAAGATATTGAATGTAGTTCCCTGTGCTATACAGTAATTTGTTATTTATCTATCTTATATATAGTAGTTAGTATCTGCAAATCTCGAGCTCTCCCAATTTATCCCTTCCCACCTCATTCCCCCTCTTGGTAACCATAAGTTTGTTTCCTATGTCTGTGAGTCTGTTTCTGTTTTGTAAATAAATAAATTCACTTGTCTTTTTTTTTTTTTTAAGATTCCACATATAAGTGATATCATATGGTATTTTTCTTTCTCTTTCTAGGTTACTTCACTTGGAATGATAATCTCCTGGTCCATCCACATTGTAGCATAGCATTTTTGTCTTGTTTTGTTTGGAAGGGGGAGGTAATCAGGTGTATTTACCTATTTATTTAATATTTTTAAGTGCTGGTACTGGGAATTAAGCCCAGGACCTCGTGCGTGCTGATCACGTACTCTACCACTGAGCTCTAGCTTCCCTTATTTGCCACTTTTATTTCAGATTATCAGAGGTGAGATCCAAAAACTGAACGGTCTACAGGGGACGGTAATGAATTAAGTGGGTGTGTTATGAGAAAGACAGTAGGATAAGTTGATGATAAGTGATAACCAACAATAACCTCATTGTCAGGGAGCCATGGGGACATGTCTTTGCAAACCAGAGAGTACACCCAACTCTTTAAAGAGGGAAGCCAATACTCAGCTCTGACAGCTGCTACCATATGGAAATTCAGGCTCCGTCTAGCCAGATACTGTTTTGTTTTTTTTTAAAGGGAAGCCAGAATTTCAGAGTTTTATAGGAGAGCTATTTAAAACCATTTGAGCCAACACCAAAAAGCCATCATCTGAGACTGCTAATCAAGTCACCAGTGATGTCACCTTCACTCTGAAACATGCAATTACCTGGCTCCACCTGCTTCTACCACAACCAGCATCCAAGCCCAGATCATTTCTGGGGTAGCTCACTTTATAGCTCCCTGACTTCCTAAATCCTTGGGGCTTCCTCTTGCCTCCTTGCAATCCATTCTACACAGAGCAGCCAGAGGGCAGTTTGAGAGGTTCTGGTGATCGCATGATGATGATCACATGACTTCCCTGAAAACTACCCTTCAACTGGTTTGCAACTAAGGCTCCCCATTGTGTATAATCAGGCACCTGGCCGTATCTGCTACCTCTGTCCCTGCCTCTACTCACCTATAGTCACACTGGCCCAGCTTCTCCGCCTCAAACATGCCAAACCCCACCCCCCCAGGGCTAGCCGGGCCTCGCTCCGAGATGTTTTCTTAACCTTCACTTGGCTGTGGCCTTTACTTTATCTTACACTTCCTGAGTTTCACTGCAGGCCGGACCTTCCCTGACCCCGCACTCTAAAAACAGCCCCCCAGGCAGCTATCACATTCTTCTATTTTAAGTCTGCGTGATACTGACATCTGGCGTTCTGTTGTTACAGTTGATGTTTCTGTTAGCGACTCCCCCAACTCGAATGTAACCTCCATGAACAATACCTGATGCTTAAATAGTAACTCAGTAAAAATCTGCCTAATGAATGAGTGGAAAAAAAAAGGGAGGGAAGATGCTCTGGGCTCTTTTTCTAAATGATGAGTTAGGGTTAGGGTTAAAGATTTAAAGATTCAAGGCATCTTGTGTTTCCTCCCTGAGGTCCCAGGACTTCATCTGCAGAGAGGCATCAGGAGTCCTTGTCATCTACGGCTCTCTCAAAGCAACTGGGTTAACTCACTTCATTTCCCTGTGGGAGCCAGATGCCGGCTCTTATCTCCAGCTTCCAGAATGAGGCTAGGGCATTGAAACCAGGGTTCCCAAGTGGCTATCTGCAGACTGGAAGGCTTACAGAGGAAAAGTATGGCCCTGCCCCTGGAGTCTGTTTCATGTGAGTCGAGTCTCAGGCTCTACCTTCATAAACGTTGCTAGGAGACACAGGAGCAGGCAATGACCACTGGCCTGCACAACAGCACTTCCCAGTGAAACATGGTCCAAGGAAGAACTGAGGCAGCGGAGTTACCTGGAGAAGGGCAGGGTTTTACACTAAAGAAGAGCCACGTGCACGTGTACGCTCGGGAGTGTGTGCGCGTGGCGGACACGGACGGGGGTGGGGGAGAGGATTCTACCAAGTTCTGAAGACCTCTCAGAATCATACTACGGTAATCTTCAATAGAAAGAATATTAGCTTTTCCTATAAATCATTTAGTCAAGTACAATCATCTGATTGCATATAATTTGGTATAACTTGACCTGATCTAATTTGACCTGATCTACTATAATATAATTGAGAATTGTTGGGCCATTTCTCTTAAAATATGTACAGATGTTTTAAAAAGTCCAATTTTCTAGCAGTAATGATTTCTACTAATAAATACTGTCTTATTACTTTGCATCATTAAAATAAATTAAGAGATGCATACGGAAACAAATTCCAGAGTTAGAGAAATGATTGAGATATAATAATCCTTGCAATGGGACAATTTTTCATGTTCCACTTTAAAATGCAACCAAATTATTTTTATTTATATTTCAGACATGAATGTTCTCCTTATTGTATTTTATGGGATGGGATGGTGAGGGAAGTCAGGCCAAAAAATTTTATCACTAAATCAATGGCTACTGTTAAATGTGTCAAAATATACAGCACAAAACAGTTTCTGTCATGACTTGTCAATTATCTGTGCATGTGACTAGACAGGAATAATTTCCCTCGGCTGTGATCTGTACCTACAGGTGTTAACTCAGCAGAGAGCTGTGATGATTTAATGTAGAATTCTGTGACAGTGAAGTTTTCTCTCCAGGTGCTAATGGCTCCTCTTTGATTGCCTTGGTGTATTGAAGAAGATGTGAAAATAACACTGTCACCTACTGAGTCTCTCTTCAGAAGATCTGAATATCCTTTGAAAAGGATTTCGAAAATTCTGCCTCTTGCTGCATGGGAGAGCAAGGTAAGGATGCTCGCTGTCCGGAAAGCCATTTTTCCCCTTGTCATTTGGAAGATGATCTGCTCACAAGCCCCATTCCTAATTCTAAAGACTGTCTAGTGCTGATGAGTAGGGTCTGAGAGGGTCGGTGTGCAAAATTCGCAATGCTTACCTTAATCATAAACAAAGTAAAAAAGTTCACCAAATCAAAATTGATCGTGTTTTCTGAGGTCACTTAATGATGATACACATACAAACTGTCTTTTTCCCTCTCCCCTCCTTTCTCTCTCAAACACACATTTTTTGTATGCTGAGAATTTCACCTCGGAAGAGAACATGAACACACTTCTGAAGGGAGTAAGAAGATATAGTATAAAAGATGCCAAAGAAGTAACATACAGAAAAGCTAAAAGCAAACAAATCACAAAAATCTAACTGCTCATCAGTAGAGGATTTAATAAATCACATACACCAAATCCAGTGAATTATTAGGTAGAGCTACTATGAATATTGCTGTAGGACACATGACATGTGACAGTGCTCTCATGTAAAACAAACATTTTACAGAAAATCTTGCCATTGACAAGACCTCTAAATTGCCCATGACAATTTGCAGTAAACACTTACAAATAATGCAAGAAGCACACATTTGCTTTTTGGACACTGGTGGGAGATTTCTTAAAATTAGTCACATATTCTTTTCTTGGGTTTTTGTCAACAAAATATGGGCTGCGCATGGCTCAGGTGTCTTGAGTATTGGATGCCTCAATGCTAAAAACCTCTTACAGGAGGCTTGGAGAGTTAAAGCTGCTTATGTCAAAGACATGCATATTGCAACTCCCTTAAAAATGCACTGAAAAAGTTGAATGACAAAGTCGTTTTAGGTTAAACTGTGTATTTTATCAATTCTGTTGAGCATCTACTCTGTGCCAGGCACTATGGTCGGAACAATACAGTAAACACCACCATCATGGTTCCTTTTCTGTGTTTATCACAGAGGACTGGTTCTCAGAGTGCAGTCAAGGCGAACCGGGAAGGAGGGTCGGCGGGCCCCTGAGAGGACCCTGCTCTGAGAGCTAATGGAATGCGTCTGAGAATCCATTTATTTCCTCTCATGCCAGACATTAGAGATCTGCAAAAATGTCAAATAATGCAACTCTTTCTGTTTTAGGAAATACTACTTTTCATAAAATATGTAATTTAATGCTAACATGTAATGAGCTTCTTCAAATGTTATGGTGGTAATGGTGCTTTGGCGGGATAAAGGGAGATGGTGTCAGTTCCCGCACTTCTGGCAGTGACCTTCATGAAGGGATGGAAGCCGACCAAAGCCTGTTAGGCGTAGGGCAACAGCAGGGGAGCTGGCTTCGGAGCAGCCTAGCTTAGAGCTGGATGCGAAACTACACCTGTTGTCTTAAAGACATCGGAAACATGGCCTTCGGATGAGGGGAGAGATGGGAAGGCTGGATGGGCCCTGTTGTGACTTGGGGGTAGGCATGTAAACTGTTTGACTTGGCTTTACAGAAAGGGGTGACCCTCAAATGCTGGGGAATCTGTGACCATCTAGGTGATGTGGGTCATATAATGAGTCTGGAAATCCAGATATTTCCTTGGTTCATCTTCTACGTGTAGAAATAAAGGCAAAGAGAAATGAACATCATGGCAGGGTCAGACTAAAATCTACATTTCCTATTGTCTGATACAGTGCGTATCTGGAGATTCCATCTGTAAAGTCTCAAGATAATGTCACAGAAAAAATAAATTCTACTATTAATACTTGACTGTTAATAAGAGCGAATAACCACGCCCTGGGTCTTCTAACAAAAATGCTGCTATTATTGTCCTTTAGTTGCATGAGCTTATTACTCTTATTTTAAATAAATTCATAAACATTTAAAAAAGTCTCAGTTTAAATTTCTAGCACAGTAGCTATCAGAAGATGTAACCCACATAATCAAAAGCTCTTTGTATAAGGTGTTCTGAGACCAAAAAGGTTGAGAACCACTGTCAACACGTGAGATTAGATGACTGTGCACCAGAATGTGGTTATCTTTAGGTGGGCTCCATTCACTTTTTAGTTTATTAATAGTCTCCATATTCTCTAAAAAAAGAAAAAAAAATTAAGTCATTCTTAATAACCATGGCTTCTTTTGTCTTTCTTACGTGTGCCACAGCATTTTATCTTTTGTGTCTTCTACGTGTCACTGTGCTGTGAACCAGTGACTGACTGCCTTTTAAAAACTCAAATTCACTAAAACAGAAGACTTCGTTGAGCTTTGTTTTGGTGCTCTGCAATTGTAAACAAAATGCTGGCTTTAAATGATCATAACAAATACCTGATGGCTTACAATGGGCCAATTTTCAATTAATTCTCTTAATTCTCAAGTCCACCTTCAGAAGATACTGGCAGAGCCCATGCGACACCACTTTAAAGTGGCTCTTCCCCACTGCCCGAGCGTAAGTCACAGAGACCGAGGTGAGCACTTTAAAGGCACTCTTGCTGCCGGCCTTTGCAGTGGCGAGGCAGAGCCCAGGGACGTGCGGCTCCTGAAAGCACTTTGCAGGTTAAGAAAAATAACTGTAAAATAACCAATGTCTGCGTAGGTCCACGCTAAGAACTATGGCATTCTTCTCTATTCTAGTGGTTCTCAAACTTTTCTCTGTACGTAAGAATCACTTGGGGAGGTTGTGGAAAATACATATTCTTCAGCCTCAGTCTCATATGTTCTGGTTTACAGAGTCGATGGCAAACTTAGGGAGCTTCATGTTAACAAGTCTTGCAGGTCAAGTGGCCCCTCCCACTCCCCTGATCCCCAGTGATGCCTGAGAGCCAGAACCAGTGGCCTCCTCTCACGAGCCCCCTGACTTTTCTGCAGCTTCCACCACCCTGACCTCGCCTTCTCCTCCTGCTCGTTCCTCCACCTTCTTCTCTGCCTGACCCTCAAATGAAGCCACTCCTCAAAGACCCACACCCAGCCGCTTTTCCTTTTTCACTCAGGAAGCCCCATGGCTGGGCAACCTCGCCTTCATCTGTGCAGTGTACCCACTGAGTGGAAGTTTACCAGACGGCATCAAACTTCATGCTCTCTCCTGGTTCCAGCCTCCTCAAGAGTTGTGGCCAAAACGTTCCTTGCCCCTCTGCGTACTCTCAGAAGCTGAGCTCAGAAGCTAAATTACCATTCCTTCTGGCACAAAGACCTGGAATCTTCTTTACTTGTCTCTTATTTCCCGTGTCAAGGCAGTTGCTCAGTCCTACTTCTATCCATAAAATTCTCCTTTTGGTTTTCCATGCTTTTGTGAGCGCCCTAATTAGAGTCTTTTAAATGTCACCAGTTCCACTCTAAATGCTTCTCTCCCCTTCAACACCCTCCTAGAAAAGCCACGTGAACGATCCGACAGAGCACATCACTGATTACTAGGCCACCTCTTTGCCCAGTGGCTCTCAGAGCCTGCAGTGAGTCCAGGGGTCTTACTTTTCTCTTGCTCGAGACTATCCACTAAAATCTCCCAGCCAGTCTCTTTCCCAAACATGGCCAGTCTTCTCATTACCCACGACGGGTCCTATTGTTCTTCGAGGTCCAATTCAAGAGCAATCCTTAATTCTCTAGAAGAAAGCAAGCTAGGCGTCGTAGGAGGCTAGTAAGGGACGCGCCCTCAACTTCTCACTGTTGTGCAGTCGTATTTAATGGTACAAAAGGATATCAAGTGACTGTTAAGAGTTCATGTTCAAATACCACTCATGTATTAATTAGAAGCTTGAATATCTAAGCAGTTTTAATAACACTAACAATATTGGTTATTAATGTAGAGACCATTTACAGAGAATTTATTGTGTATTTCGAATACGCTGCTACGTACATCTACAACCATTTGTAAAAAACAGAATTATTATCTTCATTTTACAGATAAAGAAAACAGACTTCCCAGAGCTCAGATCAAGATGGCAGAGTAAGAGGACCTGGAGCTCACCTCCTCCCACGAATACATCAAAAATATACCTACATGTGGAAGAATTCTCAGTGGAAACTAACTGGAAACTGGCAGGACTCCTGAACAACCAAGGCTGTAAGAATGATGCACGCAGAATCGGCGAGGAAGGGACGAAAAGCAATCGGGTTGGGACCTCTGCCCCTGGAAGGGGACTCAGAGGCAAAGGGAGATTGGACAGGCAGAGAGCCTCCCTGGGGAGTGAGTGGTTCGAGCCACAGATTAGGTGCCCCAGTCCTGGGGTCCTATGTCAGGGAGACAAGCCCCGTTGGCTGGTTGGAGGACCACGGGGGCCAGCAGAGGGCAGTGGAGATCCTGGACTGGACTCCTCTCTGGAGGAGAGCGTGTGCACTGGCTTGCCTCCGGGCAGGGTGGAGAGGGCTCCCCTAGTGGCTGCTGGGTGTCCTGCAACTGCACCATGCACCCCAGCTCAAGCCCGGCGAATGAGCGCTCCAGCCCGCCCCCTCCACATCACAGGGAAGCATGGTCTAGTCCAGGGGCAGAGCCTGGGTGGGGCTGGGGCAGCCACTGCTGGCACTTACTCAAGCAGCGCAACACAAGCAGCCCAGATCTCTTATGGCAGCGGCCCCACCAGGGCTCACCCCCCCCCCCCCCCCCACAGAGAGTCCGTGTGGCCCACCTGCCCTGCAGAGAGGTTCTACAACAGGTGGGGGCAGCAGAGGCTGGGGCTGTGAGAGGAAAAAGGGGACTTGCATGGGACGCTGTGTCTGAGCAGAGCCACGGGCATCAGTGCATCAGACCTCTGTCCACGGCTGAGACGAGCTGAGAGCCCGCATGGCCCCACTCGCTTCAGCACTTCCCTCGTGGGGCAAGGGTCCTGGAGCAGGGCGTGCGGAAAACACAGACTTAAAGGGCTCCAGTAATTTGGGATCAGACCCTGCCCCCAACAGGGCAGTGACGGCCACTGAGCAGAGCGGACGCCCTGCCTCACACCCTGTGCAGGCTTTAGTCTCTCCAGGACCAGCCACACCCCGTACCAAGGAAGAGCCACCAGCAAACCCTGACTTGCATCCACGTCACATCCAGCCCTTTCACCAAAGACACTGGGCAGGTGCCGTCTGCACAGGGAAGCACTCACCTATGATCGCCTGCTGGAGACTTCAGCAGGGAACTGTTTCAGCTGAATCCAGAGGGGCAGGCCAAGCTAAGCAAAATGAAAGGGCAGGTGAAAGGGTATGACACCGTCCACAAGTGCTGTGGACTCGCTGACAGAGAAGACTGTACGCTCAGTGTACCACCGAGTGACTCTAGGTTTATGCTGACAGCTTATTAGAAGTGACTTTAGAGTATTCAGAATGTGAAAGCATATTATAAATGCACAGGTTCACTGTTGAACATCTGAGTACACTTAGTACATAACAGCTGCATTAATTTACTGTCCAACACTGATTTGCCTCATTCATATCTTGCTTCCTGAAAGCTCTTAAAAGATTATCTCGGATTCTAGTACTTGAGTTCTTACTTAACAGATTATTTGGAGCTTTCTAATAAAAGGGCTCCACCTAGTGGAGCAGTTCAGCCATTCAGTAAGACAGAGGGAAGCGGCAAGGTTAAATCCTTTACGCTCCGGCCTCACATTGGTGGCAGTTTCAGAGAAACCATGTTTGCTCTGACACGCATGCTGCCTGGTTTTCACCAGGCCTGACAGAAGGGAAGATGGTGAAGATGCTACAGACAGATGGAAGTACTCTGGGATCTGCTACGTAACCGCAAGGCACTGACTATCATCCTAGTAAGATACCAGAGTGGTTCCCCTCTGTGCAGGACTGATACATGGGGGCCCTCACTAGGCTTTGGAAGAAAATGGTCTGAAGGTCATTGTTATCCGTAGTAACTAGGAGAAGTCCAATACTGTGTAGGTGCTTAATGAATGCTTGCTGGAAAAGTTCACATATTTTTATAAGGTCAATACAAATGCTATGGTTGAATCACTTTTTAAAGAACTACACAGCAATCCTTCAATCACCTGTGATTCCCTTCCCTCACGGCTGGGTATGGGACGCTCACAAATGCCTCAGTACCTCCAAAAAAAAAAAAAAAATCAAACTTTGTTCTTTAGATGTTCCCATTTATACTCTCTTTCAGCAAGCATTTACTGAATGCTTCCGATCTATACTAGTTACTGATGGTTAAAAAAATCAGAAATATCAAAATACCAAGAAATTCCATTCGTTTAGACATATTCAAAATTAAAAACCAATGTCCATTGCAGACGAGAAGAATCAATTTGGAATGAGAGAAGGGGAAGCAGAAACCTTAGAAGGAAGCACATTAATAGCAGCAAGATGTAACGATCCATGTCCTTTTAACAATGGAGCGGGAAGCAAAATCTGGAAACCCTGAATGAAGGACTGCCCTCAGCACCAGGGCCACCCAGGGCGACCTGCCCCACAGCAGCACGGGGTGCCATTAAGAATAAGCAGAGTTTTTCATGCATGACGCTTGTCACAGAAAAAAGTTTTATAATGCTGACAAGTCAAGAACATGTTTGAATACAGAACAGAAACAACAAGCTACTGTATAGCACAGGGAACTATATTCAATAAATTATAATAACCTGTAATGAAACAGAATTTAAGAAAGAATATATATATGTATAAAAATAATGGAATCACTATGCTGTACAACGTAAACTAACACAACATTGTAAACCACTTATACTTCAGTTAAATGCAAAAAAGGATATATGTTTGAAAATTTTCCACAAACTATGATCGAAGGAATCTTTGTTACGGCCACTTGTGTCTTTTAGAAAACCTGCTTGTTTAGAACCCGCCCTCTGTGACGGTTCGACCAAGCAACGCATCGCTGTAACAGCTGAGATGCTAAATGCTACATGTGGTCCTAAGCTTTTTCCCGTGAAGAGACGGCAGACGTGGATGCGACCACCTGCGGAACTGAGGGACAGACCTGTCAAAGGTGACGTGCCGTGTCAACAACGTGACAAGGTCACCACTATTTCCCTTTTTTTTTTTTTACCTTAAGGGTCTTGAGAACTTACCGCCCAGAAGAAACTGGCTTCGGCAAACCAACATTTTCAAACAGTTGGGCCTTCGCTGCCACGCTGTAAAATAATTCAAAAATGCAAACTGCATTAAAATCCATTAGAAGATCATTTGGCTCAAAGTGAAATTCAGGGTTATCAGTTAACCCAAACAAAAAATGGTTAGTTAAAAACTGTCCCCCGAATGTGACCTGAATTTTAATTGAGTGAAGCTTTAACGTAGAAGAAATTTTCAGATCTAGTCTCTGACTCAGAGTCCAGACTATCATAAACCTACAGCCAACTCCTCTGGGGATCTTACTGTCCTCCTTTTTTGTAACTCAGAAAACCATGGGAACAGTAAAAAGGAACATTTTTTTCTCCCAACTCTGCTCCTGGAAGTAATGTTGCTGACTCCTGTAGGGAGTCATATCAACATGACAAAAGAACTGGTTTTTATTCTGATAATGAAGACAGAACTGATTCTAAAATTGTTTCATATATTTTTAAAATATTTGAACACAGTCCCTATAAGGCGAAAAAGAGAAAACTCTGAAAATACGGCCAATAAATACATTTGTGGCTTCAAATCTTGTTTCACATCATGAGGAGGGAAGGGCACCTGGATGAAAAGATCAGACTACGGGCAGAGAGTGGAACAATGACAACTAAGGCACCCTGGGTAATTTGTAAAGTTTCTACATTTACTAGAAGAGAATATAAAATTCTTTCAAAGATTTTTTTTACCTTTTTTCTTTCTTTTTTGGGGGGTGGATAGGTATATTTATTTACTTAATAAAAATTAATTAATTTATTTAATTAATTTACTTATATAATGAACCCAGGACCTTGTGCACGCCAAGCACACCCTCTACCACTGAGCTATACCCTCCCCCCTGAATGATGTAGTAAACTAGATTTTTAAAATCTTATTTCTTTAGTTGACAAACTTGTCTCCCAGAGCCGGGCCATTTGATAATCTGAAGGATCATTTTACACCTAACACAGAACATACACATCCACTCTCTACAACTTAATTTCTACTTTAACTATCAGTAAAATCACAAAACAGAAGCTCTTCCCTCTCCCTCACAAAGGACAGAGTTTATATTCTCCAATCTCCATCGACATATTTGGCTTAAAACTTAATTCCTCTTAAGGGCTAGACTGGGCACACTGGGGAGCAGACAGATTCACAGACTTATCTGTCTACACTGTGGTAGCTGGATTTCTGACCTAGAGAGAGGCTGGAGGTGAAACACACTCTGAAACCAAAGGGCCTTGTCAAAGAAAGGGATGAACGAAGGAGTTTAAGACACTGTTCTTATGGAAACGGGCTTCGTAAAACGCCTTACTGGACTTTCAGCGAATAACTAAAATATCAGGAGTACCAGGGTGTTCCCAGTGGGCATGGCATAACAGAAATAAGAGCAGGAAACCCTGGGAAGAACCCCAGCTCTGCCACTTATGCGCTCAGTATGCGTGGACTGGCTCCCCGCCTTTCCGGCCTTAGTTCGGAGCATCTCTAAAACTAGACTTGTGCTGCCGACTGCAGGGGGACACTGTGGACCTTAAATGGAACAGCATATGTACAGACGCTCAGTCACAGCTCAGGTGGCATTTGGAAAAGCTTAGCAAAAGTCAGGAAAATAAAAGGAAAGGCAGAAAACCTTTCCCCTTGAGAGCCTGCTTCCTTGTCGACCAGCTCCCCGTCTTCTCGTCTTTGCCCCTTCTGTTCTTGTCTGCACACCCGACCCGGGCAGCCTCTCTACCTCCGGGCTGTCTCCTCTGATGAGAAGCACCCCTTCTGCCCTTCACGCTCCCTGTCCTCTGTGAGCTCCTTTAAATCAGTGAGTGAGGACTCGGGGAGCAGAGACCTACGATGGAGACGGGGGGGAAACCGACCCTCAGCAGCTAGAAAGCGGTTCTATTTCTAACAAAGAGAGATGGGGCAGCGGGGATCTGGGGTCCCCACAGCTGAGTGGTGGATGTTCGGCTGTTACAGGAAGGCGTCTAGTTTCAAAACCCACAACTGCTGTATCATACATCTCATTTCAAGTCCTTAAATGAAGCCATGGCTCTGCTCCTAAGGAAAGTGCCTCCCATGAGATTTTATACATATTTCCTAAGGGTACTCGAACTTTCCCATCACTTGTAGAGGAGGATCGGGTCCTGCAGAAGCTGACTGCACCCTCCCTGCAGGTGAGCATCCAGCTGTGGGAATCCTAAGGGTTCTTTTGCACCTACCCAACCCCCGTGTATCCGTCCCTGGGAGACACAGCAAATGCAAACGCCTGTCACTTACACGGAGCCGGGTCGCTGGTAGCCATTGCTGGAGGCAGTGTCTAGCCTTAACCTCCTGCACATTTTTGGAGGCAGGTCTGGGTTTGGTGGGGCTTTGGGCGTCTCCTTGGAACCTATGGAAGTTAAGCTTTGAATGGATCCGCTGTAGCTCTTGTTTCCTGAAAAGAAAGCCAAGAAAACAGGCAAGGTGCTATTAGACGAAGTAATAGCAACAACACAGTCCCTGCGCATAACAAAAGGAGGCATTCTCCTCTGAGCCCAAATGAGAAGGTACCGAATGTTCTCTGAGCACAGCCGCCCATCACTCAGGGGAGATCACAATCCACAGTAATTACAAAGACATCACCTCACAGAGATGGAAGGAGCCAGGAAAAAAGTCACAGCACACAGGAGTCTAAAAAATCCTAGCTCAGGGACAAAGCAGATAAGCGTTGTCTGTCCCTTCCCGATTCACTTCTCCCTCCTTAATCACGTCGAATAATCCAGCAGGTGACATGGACACAATGACATCTTACCTACCTGGCTCCATTCCGCTTACCTTCAGTGGCCGAGATGGACCTGAGGGAGGAAGCAGAGGCTCGTTTCAGCCCTGAAAGCCCGTACGGCCCCTTCTTGGCCAGGTCTGTGGGCGGTGGGGACGCGTCCCCCGGGCTGGCGACCGAGGCAACGCTCTGGCAGTCGGATTCGGCATCCGTTCTGGTTGCATCTTCTCTAGAACTTGACTCGGGACTAGTTGTCCAGAGCCCCAGGCTCTTCTGTCCGTTGGAAGGCGACGGGGATGCACTCCAAGGGATCCCTGCAGACTTCTCCCTGGGGGGGCAGGAGGCGGACTTCATGGTGCTGTTTTGCTCAGAGGAGTGAGAGGAAAGTGACTCGATGCTCCCCATGGGTGTGCTGTCCGGGCTGCTGCTGTAGGAGTCGCCTGGCGGGGGAGGGAGAGAGAACAGAGCAGCGGCTCTTGGTTGAGAACAGCATCGCCAAACCCTCCTGGTCTCCAACTCACCTGACCGCGCTGAAGTGAGAGGGCCTTACCTGTGCTGGAAAAATGCCCTCAGTTCTGGAGAAAAGCTTTTCAACTATGCATTTGAACCCGGTGAATGCATTTTCCCACACTGTTCAAGGGAGGTTTTGTATGTGCCCTGCCCCTATGAAATAATGTTACTTCTTGAAGCATTAGTGGGTTGACCTGAATTCAGACAAAATTTGCTTCTGAATCCTGAATTCACAAGGAAGAGAAGAGATTCCTTGATGACATTACAAGAAAGCCATGGAAGGGGGGATGTTGAGACAAATTTCCGCCTTCTTTCACTTTTCTGATCTGAAGTGATTCTGGGTTAGAATTTATCCAACTTCCTCCTTCATTCAAAGGCACCATTAAACGTCAGCTGCAAATTACAAGCTGCTCACCATTTTTAAAGAAAGGATTTTCTTCTTTTCCTGCTTAGAATATAGCAACGTGAGAAAACTGGCTATTTCATGGGGTGTATTTTTTAATGTTCATGAAAGTAATGTGTAAGAAAAAAAATCACAGAAACTAATAACGTATTCAAATACTATATCTCATTTAAAAATCAGTGCTTTTAAATATTGACAGTGGGAAAGAATTGAGGATGAGGAGGATGGGGAGCATAAACTGAAGTGAAAATGGCCAGTTTAACATGTGTTTTGGTCTCAAGCTGCCACCCACCTCATGATGGTGCCTGGCCCAGAATAGTAAGTAAGTGATAATGTGTGATGCAGGTTTTCTTCTTTTCTCTTTCATTTGGACACTTTGATACCCAAGAGATGATGCTTTAAGGACATCATGTGAAAAAGGAAGGAAGAAAAGGACTGCCTGGGCCAGACTTTCTTCCTGCTTTGACAACAGGACAGAACCTGCTACAAAGTAGCACCCAATGTACTTAATCAGTTACAGGAAAAAAAAAATGGTATTGAGCAAACTAGTTTTTCCCCTTTGCAGCAATAATGAACTTGCTTGTCCAAGGTACCGTCTAACTATGCTGACTGAGAATATGTCAATGGTGGGGGAGGCAGACGCAGGGGAGACAGCATCAGTATGAACAGCTATTTCTACCTAATTACCAAGAAGGTGAGATATGGCTGAATGAACGAGTTAAGCACCTGGCCGAGGCCAGCACACTTACTGTCAGGTTCTGCCAAGCACGGAGTATACCTCCCCCTGGGCTTCCGGGAGCCCGTGGAGAGGCAGATGGCACGTGTCCTTCGGGATCCAGATCGAGACTGAGGCTGAGGAAGAGGAATGCTTGGGTCTGGGGCAGTATGAAAAATCTGCATGGAAGAAAAATGGAGCGAGGCCAATAAAAGGGTGAAACCGACACTTTCCTCATAAAACAAGCATTGAGAGTTATTAAATTATCTTAGAATTATATGCTACTCAGATAAGTTGCATAGCAAGAGATGCTTGGTACAAAACAGTAAATATCCTGGGGCAATTATGACTTTCTTTTCCATTTACACTGAGTAATGTTTCTCCTCTGGGTTTTCTTTTTTATTCTTTCCCATTCCCCAACTGGGAAATTCAGAAGATTTTCCAATAATTTTAAGAAGGGTTTCAAATATTAACAAATGTCTACATTGAGACATACTGATTCTTTTTCTTGGGATATTCTTTTTCCCCTTCATGCTGAACATTCTGTATCGATTTCCCAGCAGAGCAGCCCCCTGCTTCTCAGGAGAAGGTGTTGCCATGCTGTTGGCCCGGAGCCGTCAAGAAACCTGACAAGCGGCAGGCAGAGGGCCGGCAGAGCTCCAGGAGGCAGCCGTGCACTCCTGGGTTGCAAGAGCACTGTCAGCCTTGGAAAGCACAAGGATATTCTTCTATAGTCATTAGAAAGGGGCTGGGGAAGGAGGCAGGCACAGCGATTCTCTCACAAGGAGCAGACCTGACATAAATGCATCACCATGCTCAGACCCTTCATGGCTGAGTTTGCTTCATAATCAAATCAATTTGTCTTCCATAGTCAATTCCAAGATCTCACTATTTTAAACAAATCCTCCTTAGGGACTGGATATAAAGAGGATTTCAAGACTGTTCCCTGATTTTCTGTTTCTTTTGTTTAATTTAGAATGTTAGCTTTGCTGTGTAATGAGGGTCTAACTCCAAAGAGATAAAAAGGCCAAAATAGACTTAACCACAAAGCAATTCTAAAGTATCTTCTGAGTATGAGCAAAAAGTTACATAAATACTAAAGAAGTTTCTTATCTTGACAAGTAAATGATGTAGAAAGAAAGGAAACCATCTACCTGCGGGATTTTGAGAAGCACTTAAAAACTTGAAAAAAAAATTAAAAGAAACTCAAAGTCCTCATGAGGAAGTAATTTATACAAAATTTGTAAGCCTTTCACTCCATAGGAATCCAAGATCACAATGTGAAGATCACAGATGATACAAATGCAAAAATTCCTTCTGAGAAGCAAGATAACAAAATATCATACTTCCACAGGAAAATTCAGCCTACCTTTTCATAGTGTTCTATCAGAATTTCAACCACGATATTCTGAAACTTAATATTCATCATGGCAGCCACAGTTTCTTCCTGTGCTCTCATTAGAGTTGGACCAAATATGACACCCAGGTTTGAGACGGTCATGAGATTTTGCTGGCTATGTAGTGACACTCTGCAAATAAGAGCAATAAAAACATTTTAAGTTATGCATTTAATAGTTATGAGATGTCCTCATCTATCAAACTGGTGGCATAAAATAGAAATATGTCATTAAAGACTGATTTTCCCAAATAGGTTCAGCCACTCCCAATTGGCATTAGTGGGCAGAGTCTAAAAAGATGTAAAAAGTTAACATTAGCCCAATTAAAACATAATTACAAAGATTAATCTATTGGAGGAAAAAAATCTTGATTTCCTAAATCGAGTACAGTTGCCCTAGAGAGGCTATCAGCTGTTTGGTATTTCCTACAGTCCTATATACTTATTTTAGAACAGATTCTTAAGAGGGGACTGGTTGTCACCAAACATACTATTGAGAACCTACTGCCAGGCATTTTCATAGATAATACTGCATTTAATCCTCCCAGGAAGTCAATTTTTCCCATTGTACAGATTAAAAAAAAAAAAAACAAAAAAAGAAGTTCTTAAGGTAAAAATAATGTACTTGAAGTCACAGCAAATTAGGGGAAGAGATTCTGTTTCAAATTAGATCTCCTGACTAAATCAAGAGTTCCTGAGCTCATAAGATGACTGACTGGTCAGGGTATGTTTCCATCCTACCTTCCATCCTTCCATCCATCCATCTATCTAACCATCTATCCATCCATCCATCCATCCACCCACCCATCCAAAACCTTCCCACGTGCCTCCCTAGTGCTGAGCACTGTGCTAGGCAAACAGCATAAGACAAGGAGATACGGTAGCCTCAGGGGTAACTTGAAAAGGAAAATGAAATGAAAAGCCTCTGACATTACTGACCTTAGCAAAGTAATCCAAGTAAACTCTCAAAAATGACTTTGCCTAGTTAACTAATTTAATTTGGAAACTGGATGCATTCTTAAGAGGAAACCTCATTTATTTAACCAATCTTCTAAGTTAACCATTGCCTTTTCTATCTTACTCCCAGCCAGGCTGTTAGGATGTACAGTGCTGGGACGGAGCACAACACAAGATCACGTTTATGTCTGACTGAGTGAGCGTGCACACTACCTTCATTCTAGTAGCAAAAGGAAACTTTTTACCAGGAATCCAGGATTCTGGATTATCCATGCAGTTGTTGGTGTAAGACAGGAAGAGCTGGCTGTCCCACTGACTGAATTTTTTCCCTTGTGCCCAAGACAGCACTAGCTAAGAAGGTTCCTGGTTAGTATAAGAATAATTTCATTCTAAGTTTCCTCTTTATACAATCATATGTTATATGTTAATTGCTTAATACGCATTAGAGAATCTACTAAGTCATCTGTAAAGGCAGTGAGCCTGTCTGGATTCAAAGCTTGGGTCCCTCTGACCTGGAAGCTGGGTGCAATCAGCCAAGTTATTTACTACCTCTAGGCTTCAGTTTCCTCATCAATGAAGTATAACAACCCTCAGAGCAGGGTTGAGAGAATTAAATGAGTTAAACTGAATAAAATGTGATCTTAAAGTAATATTCTTCTATGTAATTAAATCAGCTCTAGGTACACTTGCTAAAATGTAAGTTCTAGGAGTTTAAGTAACCTAGACTGTGATTAATATTCAGCTCACTGGGAATAAATTGAGAAATTGTAAACAAAAACTGGTTTGTTTTGAAAAGAAGAGGTGGTGAATATGTTGTTCAGAAGATGCACTGTTTTCATCACCCATCTTCTCTTCATTGACTGTCCTTCCCGCTGGGCTAGTGAGGTGGTACAGACCCCTGCCATCCCACATTTCAGCCAGTTCTGCACCTCACTCCCTCTGGGGCACGAAGCAGAGACCCAACTGCACTTCTAAATACTTACAGTCTGAGTCATAGGAGAGACCACAGATGGCCACATTTTACAGACAAAGTATTCTCAAAAAGAAATCAACGATTGATACCATGTCTAACACTGATTGATGGAGATTTGGAACCAGTTTTGGATCCTTTAGACCACTGGCCAAACTACGTCACTCACCTTAAATTCTTTTTAAGCCACTAAGGTGGCCGGGGACCAAGAGTGTTATTAGTTGTTAATAGTTTACTTAAGTAAGTTACTGGTGACGTGGGCACACATTCTATGGCCACTGCCCAGTGCACGGAGATTGACCTCTTACAGGTTTAAGAGAAATTCAGGAACAGTGGTGAAGGTTGAGCAAAAGAATTTTAAGAACTCTTCAGTGACCAGATAATCTCTGCTATTTCCTGTATCAAATTCATAATTAATGGTAAGGATTGTGTTCATGCATAATTAAGCAAAAACATTTTACGTGACATTCATGAGGCTCTAAAAAAAGTCCATTTTAAAAGGCTTTACTAAAAACTTCGCTTGAACACAGCAAGAGATGCTCAGGAAATACAATGTGGTTAAGTTTCATGAAGAACTCAAAAATATAATTCAAGACTACATAATTCTGACCAAGGATATTGAGTTCTGGTTCATTAGCTAAAAGAGGTGTTGCCACGAGCAATAGTTAATAATGAACTGGATGTCATTCCTAGTGGGTTTCCTTCTTATTTCAAGGGGTGGGGGTAATTCATGTTATCTCAAGGCCTGCAAATTAAAATGAGACACTAATACTTAGCAGTATCTCCAATGTGCACGGCTCAAAAGAGCATAAACTGGGCCACTACCTGTAGCAAACAAGGAAGAATAAATCATTTGATTGCAAATAGTGGTTCTCATTAAGAGAAAAAAAATCTATTTTTAAATGAGGCTGTGGGGGAATTCTTATGCATTTGGGTTATTGTTTCCAGCAGAATGGCAAAAAAAAATCTTCTGGATTAAGTGTGTACATATGTGTGACTCTAGACAGACAGGTCTGTGATGGTTAATGTTATATGTCAGATCTGCTAGGCCACAGTATCCGAAGACTTGGTCAAACATAATTCTATATATTTCTGTGAAGGTATTTTTTTAGATGAAATTAACATTTAAATCAGCAGACATTTAAGTAAAACAAACCACCCTCCATAACGCGAGTTAGCCTCATCCAAAATCAGTTGGAGAAAAGGACTGAGATACCCTGAGGAGGAAGAAATCCTGCCTCCATACTGCCTTGGATTTGAGCTGCAATGTCAGCTCCTCCTTGGGTCTCCAGCCTGCCCTGAAATCAGCAACCACAATCAGGCACCCAAGTCCTTGCAATCAATCAATCTCTTATATATGCGTATATGTATGTGCACACACACACATCCTACTGGTTCTGCTTCTCTGGAGAAACGTGACTAATACAATATCTATCTATCAAGATTTTTAAATACACAGATGAACTAACAGGAGAATAAGAAAAATCTTCAAAGACCAAGAGACACCATGCCTCTGGAGAAGGAAGCTAACATTAGCATAGCAGGGGTGAAGCTGCTGACCCTACTAGAATAGAGAACTGGTCTTCAGAGCTAGAGCTTACAATGCAACTACAAGAATTAAGAAAGAATTAAATACTCCATATATTTTTAGGTTGACATGTAAATTTTTCATCGTTAGTACAACTGGTGCAAAGGATATAGTTATTTGCGTATCGTAAACACACACAGGCACACACTCAAACATACAGATGTATCTTAAAAAGAAACTGCCACATCCTGTTTCAGCACATTTGATGGGACTCATTACAGTGGCAACGCTACGGCTCCATCGCACCCTTTAAAAAGACATAAACATGCTTAAACTTAACGGGGGAACAAGGAGTTAAGTGAACAATGTTAAGTCAGAGAATTACTTGACCAGGTGCTTTATTAAGATGTCCAGCATCTCTCTGTTCTTCTCCGGCAGTTTGTGCACCAGCGCGTGCACAGCCTCCACCCGGTAGTTCTGGTCATCAGATTCTGTAACAGAAGGTTGCAAATGTTTGAATTTTAATTGCATTAAGATGTGTACTTAAACGTCAGTGATTGAAACATCATAACCACTTCCACCTCCTGCCTGTAAGTCCTGTTCCATGTGGTGAGTGTTCTCACTATCGTTTTTAAGGCTTAGAGACATTGAGTAACTTGTTCACAGTCTGAAATTAGTAAGCAGAGAAGGCAAACAGACCCAGCTTCATCTAATCCAGACCTGAGCTCTCAGCCCCTGAACTGTATCCTTCTGTACAACCGTAACGCATCTCCGGCTTGGGTTTCACCGCACAAGGACAGAATAAAACCTTTAGCCAGGTGAGTGATCCCAGCAGGTGTTATAAACTGCCTCATGTGTGAGGCACCGTAGTGCACTCTGTCACACCGAAACCTCCGAGTGACTCCATCAGACCAGAGGAAGCGGGCACTCCTTTCCAGATTTTACAGATTCAAGGACAGCAGGGAGTTACTTTGCTGAGGTGTCAGGATTACTGCATGCACAAAGGCCTGGTAGATTTTAAGCCTACACTGACAAGGGTAAATCTGAAAAGCCAAAAATCATCTAAAGCAAGTCTAGGCTGCAAGGCGAAAGCCAAGATGCTGACATGCCTGCTAGAAAAACTTTGAATGCTTCAGAACAAGGAACCTATTTAACATTCTCTTATCATGATAAACAAATGCTGGGGGGACTGTCCACCCTAACCAGACCTTTCTCCAGAAAGTGCCCAACACATAGGGTTTATATTATGGTACCCCCATCTCTTCTGGGTGTGGCTGCCTGGACATGAGGTGGAGAAACAGCCCAGCTGTGGCTGGGCCAAACATGAGGTCTCTCCCAGGAGGTGGAATGGAGACAGACACCAACACTCAGTCTGCAGGATGTGGGGAAAGGCAGATCATGTAAAACCAGGCAGATCATGACCAGATGTGCTTCAAAGCCAAGAAAATCTGTCAGGAAAGAATGTGGCAGACATGCAGCAAAGAACAGACATGAGAAACCCTCCAAAGAGAGTGGGGAGAACAGGCAGAGGATCCTAAAGTTCACGGTTCCTGGTGCAGGTCACGGAAGGCATGACCCATCCTCTGCCAAGGATGCAGCTTGAGACTCCCCCTCGTCTCTGAATAACTTCCCCTTTTCCCTGAGCTGCACTTCTCTTGCTTGAAGCCGAATAATACCAAATGTTACTAAATGTTACTAGTATCCCATACAAAAGATGAATTCTTAGACACATTATTGTGGCAGGGAATATATGTTCAGTATTTGCCACAGAAGTGGAGAGAAAAAGAAATCTTGCGACCTGCTGTTTGCATCAAAACAACCGGCTCATTGAGCCATTCCTGTTAAGTGGATCAAACACAATTTGTTACAAAACAACAGTTTTTATAAGAAAGAGTTCTAGGTTAAGAATCAAAAAGCTGGCTTGTAGTCCTGATCTTGCCATGAATTTACTAGCGTCCTTGGACAAAGTCACTTGCCCGCTCTGGGTCCTGATTTCCTGGTTAATAGAATGAGGTTGGATTATATGTTTTCTAAGGTTTTGTTCTTCCCACGAAGATAGATTATTGTAAAGAGGACATGGAGTGCAAAGCTTTCAGGAGAAAGCTAAGTAGTATAGATGTTTATGAGATCATGGGGTCAGTCGTGTATCCTCGGCTCAAAACCAAGGTCATTCAACGTTATCTGACACTTTTATCAGCAGATAATGTTTCCTGTGACATTACAATGTGTGGTAATAAACTAATGCAGCTGATTTCTTTCTTGGATTGTGAAAAATACTCTTGTTACAGTCACACTGCATACATCTGAACAAGGAAGTGACAACTCCTAACCATCACTAGTTGTCGCCATGGGCTTCCACACGGCGACCTGGTACTTTGAGCTCAATGTATTACAAGGACACACTTCGAATTTCTCAGTCTATGTGATTCTCACTGACTCCTCCCCAACTCCCCACAATTTTTGAATTAAACCTATCTATTTATATCATATTATGGCAGTCACAGATTTAAAGAAATAACATAGATATGTGATCATCACCAATAAATATCACATGAAGGGAAGGGGACTGATGGAAGAGCTTGTCACCTGCCAAAAATATCTGACTATTTCTCCAGATTTAGGAATATAGCATGTGAGGATGTGTATGCTGGGGGTGGTCACATAACTGCCTGTATTTATTTGCAGTCTTGTCTATTTAACCATGAAGTTGCTCTTGTAAGAAACTGACATTCATCAATCAAGCAGAATAAAATTAGAATAATTCCTCACAGCTCTTTCTAATCACAGAATACTTATCACCCCAATGAGGTCTTCTTAAGTAACAAATTATTTTAGTTCATTCTGCCATTTCTTATTTGTTTATAGACCATGTTGTAGGCTATTAAATATGAGAGTGACAATTTCTTAAGCAGTATGTAGGAACACGTTAACTAGCAGGTTTAAACTTACACCTCTAACACAGCATAAAACCACAGCAATTACAGTGTGTCCAATGGAAATGTACTTACTAACAGCAACAATAAAATCTTTGTGTAATTTATAAGTCATCAGTGGTTCCGCAAGGCACCTACAATGGAGAATGAAGCAAATTTTAGAATGGCAGTATCTTCTGATTGTCCCTGAACTTTCAGGGCTCCTTTAAGAATTGGGTGACTAGGTGTATGACAAAGTCCTAGCAGGGAGGCTGCAGACAGCTCTAAAAGGCAGATTTCAGAGACACCAATGTCCCTTAGCATCACTGTATTACAAGGGGAGGCTGGAAGACAATTTTTTTTGGACCACAGAACTAAAATCTCTCTCAGATATGGGGGCAATAGTTAAAAACAAACAAACAAACCTTTCAATTTCAATTTTGTGTATTGAAAACCCTAATTCAAAATAATATGAAACAGAAATTATTATTTAGTATTCATAACATACTGCAGCCTTTCTGGTTTATTCTTTGAACAACCACACATAGGTTCCAGAACACTAAACATAAAGGTCCTCAGCCTGTACGATTCCACCGTAAGTGAAGGACCCACGCTAAGGAGTGGAGCTCACGGAACCCACGGTGACCGCCGAGGGGGTGGCCGAGCCATCACACGAGGGCAGCAGGAGCCCAGCCCCCTCACCTGAGGTAGTTCTTCAGCCCACTTGTTATTGTCTTGTTATCCCACAGTTCAACGTCAATGTCCATATCGGGAGGGGATTTAGGAGCTGAAAAGAAGGAAAATAAGATGTTTAAACTGTGCAATTCGAAATGTCACCCTCACCATTAAGGAAATGGACACAAACATAGGTAAGTTAAAGAGAGGCATTTATTTCTTAGAATGCCGATGGAATTAACCTCAGGACAGCTGTTTGCATGAGGTGGTGCAAAGCCCACTCTGACACTGAACCTCAAAGATTTCGTGTGGAATATAGTTTCTCATGTCACATGTTTGCTAATTGCTAACATTACAGAGCATTTACTGTGTGCCAGGAATGCTTCTAGGTGCTTTACATGGATTAACATACCAAATCCTTACAGCTCTTAATGAGGCAGGCGCCATTATTATCCTCATTTTAGAAATGAGGAGGTGGAGGCACAGAGAGGTTAAACAAATTACCCAAGGTCACAAAGCTCTTAACTGGCCAAGTTAGGATTCCAAGTCATGCAATTTGAATCCCAGCATCCATAAATCTTACTGTACCTCCAGCTAATCAAAGGATACTTGAGGAAAAGCCCAATATTATAAATAAAAGGCCCCCTCTCAAATTCTGATTGTTCATCTATCATAACTGGGCACTAAAAACAGGATACAAATATTAATTTTAAATACGACTTGAAAATACTCAGACAAGCAATAATCTATATCTCAAGGAAACCTATGGTTTGGACTTTCTATATGAATATAAAAATTAAGTAATTGGCTTCATCCAACACTTACAAAATGTAGTGTTCATGAGTTTCTGAACCTTGGAGTTCACTCCTCCGATTCGGTAAAGGCCTAAAATGGTGATACCTGATGAGAAGGAAAAATCACAGGAAAGCAGCTTAAAACACAGCTTCCCAGGTACAGAGTGTTAAAAACTCAGACATATGCTTACCTAAAATTTGAAAGCTATGTATTCACTTTCACTTTAGCACACCTACCCTGGAAACACCCATCAGACATACACTGCTCCGAGCAGACACTGAACAGTGATTTGAAAGTCTATGAAGGGCTTCAAAGAGGCAAAGCACACCTGCCTATTCACCACTATGTGAATATAAAAAGCACCCCAGATGGGAAAGGATGGTCAGTATGTCTCATATTCCGTTCCCTCAATCATGGGAACGTTCAGGGAAGTTCAACACTTCCACAGCACTGACAGCTTCATTTTATTTATTTCATTTTTTTTTGACAGGTTCACTTTAAAGGTGAGGAAACTGATTCCGAGAATTTAAGGAACCTACTTAACTTCTCAGGACTTCTAAGTGGGAGCCAAGTTTACAGAACGCCAAAGCCCAACAGGAGTTTTGTTTTAGACTAGCTTCCCCGGAAGTGAAACAGGCAAACACAGTGGACTTCAGGACAGAGGTCATGACTAGAGGGGAAGAAAGGTGCTGAAGTTGGGACAATGGTTACAATCACTAAGGGAAATAATGCAGGGAAAGAGGAGAGCTGAATTCAAGCTCTTTAGCAATCTTAACTTCCTAAAGCTTGGGGAAAATAATAATAATACAGCGTCCATCAGTACGAAGTGAAGTGAAGCTATATTATAAAAATTCATTAAAGTATGTTGATAGTATGACTCTGGTAAATTCAAGTTCAAACTACAGCTATTTATGTGCTTGGATAATTTATAATTCATATATTTCTTAAAGTTAACCTCATGTTAATAACTAAATACATCCCCATTTTCTAAGCAGCTTCGACGTCAGAAGGGACCACAAGACAGGGATGGTGTACCCGTCAGGCAACACTGACCTCGCGTTTCCACAGCTTGAATGCATTTTCTCACAAAGTTGAACCCTGCTTCATTTAAGTACACTGAAAGTGAAAGAAAAATCATATTAATTATTTATGCTGAACTTACATTCCTGCTTCAGCTGGCTCCATTGTTATATGACTTGATGGCAGAGTGGTTGTTACTAAGCTTATCAAATATTTTGGTTGGCATCTGAACTTTTATTTGGGGGTAGAAGTGAAGGAGGGAGGTTCACATTCCCTAATGTTTTCATATCAATTTGCTTAGTTAGAAACAGAGATTTTTCACAGAAAGGAATAGGTTAAATTGATCCCATCCATTTTCCCTAAAATTAGCAATATCCTTTACTATATATTTTTCCAGATGACAGAAGCAAATGCAATAAAAATAAACTTTTACTGTGTGTTAATAATTATGTTACAAAGCTATTCACATATTCTTTCCCAAGAGATTCTCAAAACAACATTATGAGGTAGAGAGAAAGCTCTGCAATCTTAAGATGATTCATCAGAATGCTGAAAACTTAGTTTTTCTTTGTTCTCAAGACCTAGAGCCACATTTTAACTCGGTTCTCCTGAATTCAGGTCCAATGTTCATTCTACTGGATTTTGTATCATGCTCGAAATAATTCAAAATAGGTTTAGGTCCACTAAAACCTCTCCAAAGATCCTCCATTGCAAAATAGCAATTTATTTTCATTGCTTTTTGCCAGATTTCCTTTAAATCTATTCAAAGTTTCTTAAGGTTTGGGGGCCAGATCAAATTAGATTACTTGTTTAAAGAGAAAGGATTTAAGAATACCAAAGAACATCCAGAGGAAGAATTCAAAACATTTTTTCATACTATAATGAAAAATTTAATCACATGATGGAAATATGGTATTTCTTAATATTCCCAAATAATATAAGAGGACAATTCAAACCAATAGAAAGTGAAAATTGGCTTCCATTTGAAGATGGTGGATTAAACACAGCCATGTAACTATACAGATCCACAGACGAAAAATATATACCAAAAAATTACACTACAAACTTTTTTAAAGGGTGCCAGGAAAAGTTAAAAGACTGAAGAAATCCTAGAACAGAAAATCACTGAAACTGAACTGACTGAAAGTTTTGAGAAACTTTAGATGAGAAATGAGAAATCAACAAACTAGAGATACTGACTTGGAAGACTATTATGTGTTGTTAGGTGAAAAACGCAGTCTGGAGGACAGGATGACCCAATTTCTTAAAACATAAAATTTGAGGGTATCAATGTTTCTATCTTCCTAGGAAAAAGCTCTAGACATATCCACGCAAATTCCAGTAAGAAAGAAAATGATAGAAGGTAGAAACTGTCATTTTTATTCACTGGATTTTGTAACTGATCTTTTTAAAAATTGGTTTTTAGAAATAAAAAATAGATTTAAAAATGTAAAACTGTCAAAACTAAAATATATGTTAGCACCAATAGGAACTGGCTCATTTATATTTTGTGTGTCCCCAGTGCTCTAGAGGTCAAGTGAACAGAACTCAGTGAATGCTTTAGGTGAACGCAACAGACAAGAAGGCTGTTCAACAAGCACCTTACTAGCAGTGACTACCTACATGAGAGGGAGAGTTTTTGGACACCAAGAAGTGATTGGTTTGCTTCCAATAACCCAAAATGTCAAACACAGCATTACAGTATATTCAAATAGTTTAAAATGTTTATTAAACATAGGAAAACAGGTGAATGGAGAGGTAAGGAACCAATGATTAATTTTCATCTTTAACAATAAAAACTGAGCCAAAACACGTAACCCTGGTAAAAATGATACACTAGCATTTTGTATCAATTAAAGCTGTAAGTTCACGACATTTATACCATTTGGTTCTTGAAGTCACATTTTTCAACTCTTCAATAAAAAAGATTAAAAGAAAGAGAAAGCCATTTTTTAAAAAAATTTCAATAAAACCTGCTCTTGGCTAAATGACTAATTGTGATATACAAAAACAGACTTTCTCTAAGTATCCATTTTGAGAAAAATAAGCAGTAACCAGGCTCTGTCTTGAAGGAATACTGGGATATTTGGCAGCAATGCCCCGTTCCATCCTAATAAAGCTGTGTCACAGGCTCATGATGGAGAAGAGAACCTTACACCCAGTCTGACCGCTGGGTCACTCCATGGGTGCCGCTGTCCTGCTGTGTCCATCAGTCTCGGGCTTTAGCTCTCTCCACACGAGTAAGTAAAACACTATCAATCAACTCAGAGATGTGAAAGAATATACTGTGTTGTCAAAAATCACCATGCATTTTTGTTTTGTGTCCTTTGCACGTGCTTTGCCATTGCCTGAAAGAGTACAGGGAGGTCCCACGATGCAGAGGGAGCACCCAGTTTGGTTAGAGCCAGGGAAACCTGGGGTTCTTACTGCTCTGCGATGGAAGTGTGCCTGTTAACTCTGAGGGACTCTGTTTCTTTCATCTGTAGCATCAGGGGAGCAACCACGCGTATATCAAAGGGCTCTAGTGAGATGAAGACAAAAGCACGTGAAGCAGTGAAGAGCGTCAATGGCACAAGCCTAATTAGATGCTAGTCCCCTTTTCCACGCGCTCCCGTCCACACATCACTGCTTTAGGATGAAAGAGACAGCAGTTACTATCCCACTTGCTAGCTTTATTACTGGGCACAGTTTTAATCTCGCTGCCTCAGTTTCCTCTTCTATACAACAAGGATAACAGCACTGTCAGCAAAGGGTTATTCACAGATGAAACGCGTTAACATCTGCAAAGCTCCCAGAATACTGCTTGGAACACGGTAAGTGCTACGGACGTTTTGGCTATTGCCATCATCATCCTCATTGGCTAGGGGAGGATGTGAAATCTACATGTGTAAATCACACCTACGAGGTAACTCTGGGCTTGGCTGAAGTCACTGGGCTTGAGGCACCCTCTGCCAGGAGTGTTACTCTTCAAAGAGGCATACCATGTTACTTATTTTAAAAATACTTGGAGCCAGAGCAATGATCTGTTTCTTTAAACAAGTGGAGATCAAGGCTAAACCACTCAGGCACTGTGAATCTAGCTGGTCACTGAAGAGACAAGTTGGATATTAAGATACATGTCCTTTTAGTCTCATGAAGCTTCAATAAATCACAATGAACAAACACGTCCTCTCATTGCAACTGAACTCAGATCACAGCAGCCTGGGATTACAGTCCATCCATATGTGCTGGCCCTTCCTGCGGGACAATTCTGTTTCTCAGTTCCCTCTAAGACAGGCTTTGCCCTATGATAGGCACTAGCCAACGAAATATGAATGGAAGTGACAATGTTTTATCCAGCAGCCACGAAGGGCTGGTATGTAGTAGCCTTCTCCCCTCTGGCACAAGATCAACAATGTTATAGAGAGAGGTTACTCCATGAACTTGGGTTTGAGATTAAAAATATAAAGAGACACCCAAAGTAATAAAATATCTGGGAATAAATCTAACCAAGGAGGTGAAAGAATTATACACAGAAAACTATAAACCATTGATGAAGGAAATTAAAGAAGACTTTAAAAAATGGAAAGATATTCCATGCTCTTGGATTGGAAGAATCAATATTGTTAAAATGGTCACACTGCCCAAGGCAATCTACAGATTTAATGCAATCCCTATCCAATTACCCAGGACATATTTCACAGAACTAGAAAAAATCATAATAAAATTCATATGGAACCATCAAAGACCTAGAATTGCCAAAGCATTACTGAAGAGAAAGAAAGAGGCTGGAGGAATAACTCTCCCAGACTTCAGACAATACTATAGAGCTACAGTCATCAAGACAGCATGGTATTGGTACCAAAACAGACATATAGACCAATGGAACAGAATAGAGAGCCCAGAATGAACCCACAAACTTTTGGTCAACTCATCTTCGACAAAGGAGGCAAGAATATACATTGGAATAAAGACAGTCTCTTCAGCAAATGGTGTTGGGAAAACTGGACAGCAGCATGTAAAACAATGAAGCTAGAACACTCCCTTACACCATATACAAAAATCAACTCAAAATGGATTAAAGACTTAAACATAAGACAAGATACAATAAACCTCCTAGAGGAAAACATAGGCAAAACATTATCTGACATACATCTCAAAAATTTTCTCCTAGAAGAAATAAAAGCAAGAATAAACAAATGGGACCTAATGAAACTTACAAGCTTCTGCACAGCAAAGGAAACCAGAAATAAAACAAGAAGAAAACCTACGGAATGGGAGAAAATTTTTGCAAGTGAAACCGACAAAGGCTTGATCTCCAGAATATATAAGCAGCTCATACGACTCAATAAGAAAAAAATAAACAACCCAATCCAAAAATGGGCAGAAGACCTAAACAAGCAATTCTCCAAGGAAGACATACAACTGATCAAAAAGCACATGAAAAAATGCTCAATATCACTAATTATCAGAGAAATGCAAATCAAAACTACAATGAGGTATCACCTCACACCAGTCAGAATGGCCGTCATTCAAAAATCCACAAATGACAAATGCTGGAGAGGCTGTGGAGAAAGGGGAACCCTCCTACACTGCTGGTGGGAATGCAGTTTGGTGCAGCCACTATGGAAAACAGTGTGGAGATTCCTCAAAAGACTAGGAATAGACTTACCATATGACCCAGGAATCCCACTCCTGGGCTTGTATCCAGAAGGAAATCTACTTCAGAATGACACCTGCACCCCAATGTTCATAGCAGCACTATTTACAATAGCCAAAACATGGAAACAGCCTAAATGTCCATCAACAGGTGACTGGATAAAGAAGAGGTGGTATATTTATACAATGGAATACTACTCAGCCATAAAAACCGACAACATAATGCCATTTGCAGCAACATGGATGCTCCTGGAGAATGTCATTCTAAGTGAAGTAAGCCAGAAAGAGAAAGAAAAATACCATATGAGATCGCTCATATGTGGAATCTAAAAAACAAAAACAAAAACAAACAAACAAAAACAAAGTGTAAATAAAGGACAGAAATAGACTCACAGACAGAGAATACAGACTTGTGGTTACCAGGGGGGCGGAGGGTGGGAAGGGATAAACTGGGATTTCAAAATTGTAGAATAGATAAACAAGATTACACTGTATAGCACAGGGAAATATACACAAAATGTTATGATAACTCAGAGAAAAAAATGTGACAATGAGTGTGTATATGTCCATGAATAACTGAAAAATTGTGCTGAACACTGGAATTTGACACAACATTGTAAAATGATTATAAATCAATAAAAAATGTTAAAAAAAATATAAAGAGAATCACAGCTGAGCTGAATGGACACACAGCACGATCAAGAAACGAACCTTTACTGTGGTCAAGTCTCTGAGACCACAGCATCACCCGGCCAGCTCTGATCTAACGATGCACAACAGTTTGCTATGGCAAAAAGGACGAAATGAAATAAAGCCAATCCCACATGCTTAGCTCTTCCCTGCTTAATTGAAATATATCTTTTTTTTTTTTTTAGCTACTGACTTGACAAGTCTTATAAAAAGGCAGCAAAGGGCAGTAGCAGCAGTGCCCTACCAGGGCTGCCTTACAAACGACCACGTAACAGTGCCTGGCGCAGGCGCCCAGCGCTTTCTGCTGAGCTCTCTCTGTCTCCCAGTGACTGACGAGGAGCGGTGCTTCTGCGGGCAGCCAGGGGCGAGCACGTTCTGCAAAGGGCACTTGCCAGCCTTCCAAAGCCACGAAGGGCTTACTACACTTAGTATGTTAGCGCTAATGAGAATTCAAGAACAGGTCACTATAGTTTAACAAAGACAAACAGGGGAACGCCTTCGTATCCCAATGAAATGTCAATGGAAGGGGTTCTCCCTAAATCAGATCACACTGTTACAGGCTGACATCACAGTTCTCAAGTGGAGGGCAAGTGATTGAGGGGAGCAGCCCCCTCAGTATGAAACGTGGATCGCTGGATCAGGGCTCAGGGCCGGGCCCAGAGCCGGCAGCCAACAAATGCTTAGTGATGGGTGGCTTGCCAGTCACTGCTTTGTACCTGGCTTCCTCAAGTACCCTCTCTGACGGCTTCTACGAGGGTTAGAGCTTATCAGCTAACTTTGGTCGGTTCCCTCCGAGGGCCCTTACCCGGGGCCTGTATCTCTCTGTAGAGAGGACCAGAGGGACAGGCAGAGCACAACTACCACAAACTCCCCGGCACTTAAATCCGACAATCCTGTAACATTAGTGATCCTTGGCCTAAGGGTAAAGCAGAAGATAGGCTGACTTAAAGAACTTAATTTATTCAATCAAAAGTTAAGTATAAACATTATTTTTTTCCTCCAGAAACTATTCAGGACTAAAATTTTTATTGAAACCCAAATAAAGTTTCCATAAAGCAATTTAACAGCACAAAAGCTATTAATCTCAACAGAATTCAAACAGCCACGAGAAAAAGAAAGGAAGGAAGGAAGAAAAAGTCTTCCATACATCCAACAAAGCCAAAGTCCTTGTACCTTCAGCTTCCTGGTCATTAAAAAGCCAGATGTCACCTCCTTGGCTTTACAGTACGCGCTCAGGGTTGTCAGAACAAAGCAACACTTGTCCTTAATTCCGTATTAGCACTCCTAATCTTCCATTTCAGATTAAAAGGCCCTCATCATAGACAACCAGTATCATACTACATGTGGCTTCAACAGGAAAAAAAAGTGTATTTATTGGCGTTTGTCATTTGCATAGGACCTTTTCTCTTCTAAAGGATGAGCAGTTATGTGTCCACAGCTCTGGCCCAAACTGGTCTTTCCTTCTGCTCTGCTCTGCCCACGAAGAGAACTTGAGCCCTGACCCTCTTCCGGGTCTCAGTGGTGGAAACAAAACTGTTTGATCAGAGGCCTTGAGAAGAACATACTGAATTGAAGGAGGGGGATGTAATTTAGGGGAGCCCCAAAGTCTTACAATGTCAAGAAAAAGATACTGTGGCATATTTCACAACCAGAGGAGTATCTGTGGATTTCACATCCTGTGACTGACCAATGCTCTAGCTTTTTAACTTGATGCTTTTTCCATAAAGGTGAGTCAAACTTTCCTTCTCCACTGAAGGATGCTAGTCTCATTTACGGCATCTGTATTCTGACGATGACCAACTAAGGGTAATGACAAAGTGGGGAGGCTTCTTCAGGGTAGCCTTGAAAAGAGCCTTGACACTGCAAGTCACAGCACAGTTTCACGCCTCACGTCCGTGGCACATATTCTCTGTATGTTCACAGCACGGTCCTTCCTCAGGACACTAGATAGTTCTTACTTTGTTGCTTTTAGGGTCTTCAGTGAAAACACAGACACACAACTACTTCCAGTGTCTGACATTTAAAACAATTTTTTACCTGAGTTTTATATTTTACCATCCTAAGATCCGTTATTATCTGCAGCAGTTCAAAAACACAAATACATTCCTCGCAAAACTGAATTTCCAAAGGATAACAGGAATAACCAAAGATAAACGGAGTCCCTCTGAATTAGCAAGGCTACACAGAAGCGCTTCTCGAGGTGGGGAATGAATCAAGGCTGGTACTGGCTTCAGATACCAACTGTGAGAGAAGTTACAGACTAAAACTGACATAGCGCCACTCTGGGGGAGAGTCAAGTGCCACAAAGGGACACAGATGTCAGAAAACCAAGATGATGTGCAGAGAAATGGTGGAAGGGGCGAACATAAAGATACAAGCTGCTCTGAACTCACAACGCGATGAACTCACATGATTTATTCAAGATTTGAGAAAGGTTTGAGAACTTCACAGTCACTGGAATGTAATTTTGAACTGAAACAAACACAATTCTGGATGTATCACTAGGAAGAAAAACGCAATGCTGCTCTTCACAGGGGCATGTGCCGGAATCTGGAATACTGTTGAGCATAAAGGTATATCCTGTGTGTCATTAAATCACCGGAAAGATAGTGGCTGCTAAGACACATGATAAAAGAGAAAGCGTTAAAGTTAGAGCCTGAGCAGGAGATTCAAAGTTCCATGAATACATCTGAGGCCGTGATGTAGTAGACTGTTCAAAATTACACATAAGAAAGATGAAGTTCTGAGGACCTGCAAAGCCCTTTGACGAGTCTAAGAGACAGATCATTCCAGGGAAAGGCACGTCATTGCGTGCTGGAACAAAGAGTGCTGAGAAAGTCCTGCTCATGCAGATTGGCAATGCCAAAAAGTCCACCCCACGGCAATGGGAAACTTAGTTCTAGAAGGTGCATTCAATTCTGTGCCTCCGTTAGACAGGGGTTCTTTTACTGGTGGCATAGACCATAGTCCTGACTTTTAAACAGAGTGGTGAGTCTGTTCAAGTGAGCAAATTTCAGTCTCCAAGAATGTGTAGAAACAAACAAAAACAAGTGTAATTTTGGATAACTTGGCTTTATATTAATGCAGCAAGAACTTCTGAAACAACTACACAATTTCACATGTAATTTATTTAGAATGTTTAGAATACTTAGAAAGGTATTAATTTCTGCATCTATAGGCACATTTACTAGATTACAGAAGTGGTCTGGTGTTTAGGAAGATTGTATTTGCCAGAATCACAAATTTGTCTTATTAGGGTGCTGAATTTGAGAGAATAAAATTTACCAGCTTTGTGATTACAACTTGGCGTGTCTCTATGAGCTTGGTTGATTAAATGTGCATTGAGAGAATGCTATCAAATTTATGAAAAAATAAAGAAGTAAAAATGACTTACTTTTAACATCGGTACATTTATAAATAAGAGCTGTTAAGTTGACTGATAGGCTTAGAAAAAAATTATGGCTGAAGACAAAATAATAAAAATGAAGCTCAAAAATAGGGTTAAGATTTATAACTTCAAGTGCTACCATTAATAAAGCAAAGGTCATTGAAATATTCCTTTCTATGATCAAAATCTCCCCCTGGGTAATAAAAGCCTCGTGGCACTAAGAGTAAGAATCAGAACAAATCTGTGCTACGCACACATCTCAGGGAAGGCCTGTGTTTGGAGGAGAGATGGGGTCTGTCACAAGGAGCTCAGAGAACTGGGTAGAAAACTAACACATTTACCCAGAGCATGTGAGACATGATACAAACACATGGACTCTCGGACAGCCATTGTCTGAAACACACACCGATGGATGATGACACACGGTGGCACAGTGATGTTTCTGGGGGCTAAGACGACAGGAAGGATGACTTCCAGAAGGGTGAGTCTTTGCTACACGAAGAAGCACAGTCTCCCTCCATCACAGCCTAAGGACATTGGACAACTTTCTCATTCACATTTCCTACTTACGACAGAAACTCTAGTTTCAGAGGCACATTTAAGTATCAAATATATTCTGATTGACTTGTTCATGTCCTCATTCAAAAGCTCTATTCAATATCATATGTATGTTCATTTGTTTTTCAAGAAGACTTGTCCTTGAGTACGTTCATTTGAATTTGAAAAGACTATATGCTGGATGTGAACAATGAAACCAATGTTAGAAAACACATTTCAAACTCTACTCAGATGCAAATTACACCTCAGATTACTTTTTAGGTAATTGTTCAGAATGAATATTCAGCACTTACAAACCTCTTATCTGCTGGTTAATGTTTCTGTGATTAGATAAAAATTGGCAATGAAAGATTTTCTCCTAATCACTCTTTGATTAGCAGTAAGGAAAGAAACACAAGGATAAAAACTTGGATTTTTTTTTAACTCTTAAAAGGTATTTTAAATCATGCATTTCCTTTTGATAATTTCTGAAATTAATTACTAGGAAGCATTTCATTCAGTTAAAATAAAAGGCTTTTGCATACACTCAATATTTATGACTTTCAAATGGGTACTTTTCCAGTTTTTATCTCTACTCCATTTTAACTTGTATGTTAATAACAATCCAAAACTCAGGATTAATAAGGCTGTTTTAAAAATAAATTTAGGCATCATGAGAGAAACTCAAGTGAGTTAAATAAAATTTGAAAGTG
The DNA here is from genome assembly GCF_009834535.1 of Camelus ferus. Classification (NCBI taxonomy): domain Eukaryota; kingdom Metazoa; phylum Chordata; class Mammalia; order Artiodactyla; family Camelidae; genus Camelus; species Camelus ferus. Next base: position 4,351,492 of record NC_045705.1, read on the forward strand.
CTTTAAAGGATATATACATAACCTTATAAATATATGAAAATTAATTTTAAATGTCAAATAATTTGACTACATAAAGTATATATGAAATCCTAAACTAAACAAGGATAAAGGGTGGCAAATAACTAGAAAGTCTACACACACATACACACACACACACACACACACACACACACACACATAGACAATTTATGACAAAGGAGTCAAGAATATATAATGGGAAAAGGAGAGTCTATTCAATAAATGGTACTGGAAAAATTGAACAGACATATACAAAGGAATGAATTTTGATCCCCATCTTATAAGACACACAAAAATCAACTCAAAACAGATTAAAACTTGACTATTAGACCTGTTTTCTAGAAGACAAAATAAGCTCCTTGATATCAGTGTTGCATGGAAGTTTTGGATCTGTCACCAAAAGCAAAGGCAACAAAAGCAAAAATAAACAAGTGGGACCACATCAAACCACAAAGCTTCCGCACAGCAAAGGAAACCATCAACAAAAGGAAATGATGACCTACTGAATGGGAGAAGATATTTGCAAATCATATATATATGATAAGGAGTTAATATCCAAAATATATAAAGAACTCAAACAACTCAACAGCAAAAAACAACCTAATTTTAAAAGTGGGCAGAGGACCTATAGAGATTTTTTTCCAAAACAGACATAAAATGACCAATAGGCACATAAAAAGATGTCCAACATCACTAATCATCAGAGAAATGCAAATCAAAACCACAATGAGATAGCACCTCGCACTTGCTAAAAGGGCTATTATCAAAAGCACAAGAAATATCAAATTCCATAGAGGATGTGGAGAGAAGGGAACCCTTATACACTGCTGGTGGGAATATACTGATGCAGCCACGATGGAAAACAGTAGGAAGGCTCCTCAAAGTTAAGAAGAGAACTACCATATAATCCAGCTATTTCACTTCTGGGTATTTATCCAAAGAAAACAAAAGCACTAATTCAAAAAGATACATCCACCCCTACATTCATAGCAACATTAGCTACAATAGCCAAGGTATGGACACAACTAAATTTCTATTGGTGGATGACTGGATAAAGAATATATGGTGTATACACACACAATGGACTACTATACAGCCATAAAAAAGGAAATGTTGCCATTTGCAACAACATAGGTGGACCTCAAAGGCATTATGCTAAGTAAAATAAGAGAAAGATAAATACCACAAGATTTCATTTACATGTGAAATATAAAAAACAAACCAAACAAACAAAATGAAACCAAACAGATAAAGAGAACAGGTTCACAGTTATCAGAGGGGAAGGGGGTAGGGGAGTGGGTGAAATGGGTGAAGGAGGACAGTTGGAGGGTGATGGATGGTACTAGACGTATTGTGGTGATCACTTTGTGGTGTATACAAAGATTAAATTATTCTGTTGTACACTTGAAACTAACAGAATGTTACTTTACTTCAACTAAAAAAAAAAGGACTACATGATAACATTTTAAAGAATTATTAAAATGACTTACTTTCTTCTTTCTTGCTAATAATCGCAGGCAAGGTATAAATCTAAAAAACAAAGGGAGTCAATCAGTTACTTGCAATTAATGACCCAGAACAGATTACCAGAGTCACACTGGAACAGTGATACACAAAGGGAGTGTCCGAATTTCGAGGTCTTACAACTGCTGTGTCCGCAATGCCATCTCCCCACCCTATCATCCAGTCCTGTCTTCCACTCCTTCTCCCCTGGCTGTCCTGCCCTGAGCAAAGTTTTATCCCTTTCTCTGTGACCTAAGTGTCTCATTCTGTTCTCCAACATGATGCATCCATTCCCTTCTTCAGGAAGTATCTCACGATGGGTTTCACCTGGTTGTTCCTTCCTCAAATCATCGGCTTAGTGTTTTTTTCTCAATGTGTACAATTCTTAACTTGTACTTGTTGCGCTATCTCAGTGTCTTCTAAATGTCCTCCAGACTGATCAAGGCCTGCCTCTCAACTACTAGTGGTAAAGAGGCAAACTGTTTCGTTTCTAATTTTTAATCTGTCGCTGACTGACATTTTTGTAAAATTACAATACAATTTAAATGTAATAAACGTAATAGATACAGAGTCCAAGCTTTTTATTATTAAATTCCCAACAAATGGAACATGACTTCTTCTAATGGTTATAAAATTTTCCAGACGCTTGATCATCATCTCTGCACTCATCTTACTGTTGCCTGGCAACAGTCAGGACAGCCTCAAAGTCTGGGGGCCACACATTGTGTGGCCCCGCTGTTGTACAGGTACTTCTCGCAAGGAGGTTCACAAGTTCTCTGCCATTTTAAAAGACAGTTTTCAAGGGACACACTGGGGCCTTCTGTTAGCTTGGTGTGTTCATCCCTCTAATCATTTAGTGCAGTGTTCTTCACAAAAGCCTTCAGTGATTTATTCCCTTTTTTACATAAGCCTCCCTGATAATTTTAAGTAAATTATGCCAACATCAAAATAGCTACTAGTAAAATGGCGACCTGGATAGAAGGAAAATGACACGCCACAGCTTTATCAAATGAGACTTTTAAACAATAGTCTAGACTAGAATTAGTTCCTACCCTAAACTTGCTCGTCACGCTGACGATCATATAGCCTAGCATGGGCCTAGCAAAGAGTGGGCACTCAAGAATTACTAACTAAATAAGGGAAGGCAATCAATGCAGCCAAATTAATGATTACAAGTAATTTTTTCAAAGTCATTTTGGGGTTTTAAATTAGTCCTGGAAGTCTCCTTGAGAAACAAATCAGAAAGTTGGTGCTAAGCACCAGGGACGCAACCTTAGAAAAACAGTTAAGAGCCTCCACTCCCTTGATTTGCTATTTTAATATTTTCAAATACTCTACAGGCACATAAAATTTTTTCAGACGTACTCTGAAATTATTAGAACAATAAAACAAATCATAGAATGTGTCATATTCTCACCGGTTCCTTCCCATCCATGGCTTCAAGCCAGAGTTTCCGATTAGCTTCTGAGAAGGCCTGCAACGTGATGATCCCATGCCTGTTAAAGCAAACATTTCATATATTTAATTTATTACTTTTATGCCTTGACACATTTATTACTTTTTAAATTCTTAGTTAACCATAAAAGTAAAATTTGAAGAAAATTCAGGAACGAGAAAAAAGAAATGAAGAGAAAAGAAGAAAGAGAAGAAAAAAAGAAGAAATTTTAAGAAATGAAAAGAAAATCATTAAGTGCTTTAAGTATAAGACCATCTGAAGGAGGCTAGTTTCAAACAATTTCCCCTGAAATGACCAAAAAGGATGACAGAGCTACATTCACTAAAGTTCAAAACCACCTAAACATTCCACAATATGAGAATAATTAAGATAATGACTCCAATGCTGGTAAAATCTAGTCACTAAAAATAATTATAATGAGTATATAACAATACAGAAAGTCTTATATACCATAAGCAGTTAATTATTCAAAAGACACTAAAACCAAAGTGCTTATATATATAATAATCACATATCATAGTTAATACATTTGAAAACAACTGTCTCTCATGCACTCATTCTGAAAGAGTTACTTGAGGATGTACTTCAAGAAACAGAAATCAAAGGGGGAGAGGAAACCAATGTAAGAGAGAAAAAGATGAAGAATCTAGAAAAAGTGAAATTAAGCCTAATGAACTGTGCAGGCTGTTCAGAAGATGAACAGAAAATTACAGGGCTCTGTGAAGAGGGGCATCAAGAAGGAAATCTCATTCAAATGTTGTGTGATTAAAAGTCCAGAATGAGTTAAAACTGTGATAAAAACATACATCTCTCATGTAAACAGGAAAGCAGTTCATTAGATTCATAGGAAAAGGAATAAATGTATTATATAGAAGAAGGTAATTTTATCTTGGAGAATATAAGCCAGTCTAAAGCACCAATAATCACAACAACCAATACTTATTGGTTGTTTACTGTGTGCCAGGCACTGTGTTGTAAGTCACATTTCCCTTATTATCTCATTTATTTGTCACAACCACCCTTTGATATGGGTACTGATTATCTTTGTTTTATAGATGAAACAACCAAAGTACAGAGGTTAACAGTGTGCTCCAAGGTTATATATCTGGAAAGTGTTGGGGAAAAAAAAAAAAAGGGAAACCACTAATATGTTGGTATTTAAGAAAATATAAATATACATAAATATGTAAATATATACCAACAAAATACTTTCTACATAGAAAATCCAGAAGTTCCTACTACAAAACTACTAAAACCAATAGAGTTCAACCACTATGCTGGACATAGATTGATATATAAACAAATTTAACAGCCTTTCTATACCACAGTCTCAACCATAAAACAAGAGTGTCTACTAATGAAAAGAATTCTAATCAAAATTTCAATAAAAAGAAGATGCCCAAAAATAAATCTGAAAAAAAAATGTATAAAATCTTAGGGAGAGGTCAACTCTCCATTGATTAATTAATAACTCTAATAGAACTCCAGTCAAAAATCCCAAAGGACTTTCTGGAGAGAAAAGAAATTTAATAAACAGATCTATAAAGTGTAAGAACACAGGGCCAAAATAGCTGACCCGAGGTTTTGTTTTTTTTTTTTTTTAATTTTAAAATTAAAAAAAATTTTTTGTTTGTTTTTTATTTTTCTATTGAAGTACCATGAGTGACAATGTGTTAATTTCTGGTCTACAGCACAATGTCCCAGTCATGCATATACATACATATATTCATTTTGATATTCTTTTTCATTAAAGGTTATTACAAGATATTGAACATAGCTCCCTACACTATACAGCAGAAACTTTTTTAAAAATCTGTTTCTATATATAGTGGCTAACATTTGTAAATTAGATGTGGATACCTCTGTGCACCAGTCAAGCAACTTTACATCATCTCCATGGACGTTTACATTTAAAGACGTGTAAGAACGGCGCCTTGCCCTACCACATAGTTATAAGCTACAGTGTGTGTGAGCTATGGTATATACGAGTACCTACAGCACGTCACAGTGCCTTACATACTGTGTACACACACACCAACACACAGAGCTAGAGTATTCAGAAAAGTACGGTGGTAACGCAGGGGAAGAAAATAGATAACAGAATGCAACAGAGATCGAGAAGCATATCCATCCTTATTTTGTTTCCATTCTGCTTGCACTGAAGCAATAGAGGAGGAGAGCTAAATATTTCCCCTCGATAATAAACTTGAATGTACAACTTCTACATCTCTCCCAATACCCTATGGCTAAGAATGTCCAGAACAGTGTTTTGCACATGGTACGCACTGAATCTCACTGATGGAAGGAAGCTTATGGTATTTATAGCTGTATCATTTCTCAGAAGCAAGGCCAGTAGGTCTCAAAGTCATTAAACAGGCTGACCCAGGAGCCATGAACAATGCTACCAGGCTCCCTCATTGTGATGGGGACTCAGTCCACGACATGCACTTTCCTTGAATGCAGTCATTTTTATTGATTTTCCAGATTTTCCACTGAGCGACATTACTCTTTGGTAAGACTGTGTCTGATTTTTTTGGGAAAGCATCATGCAATACACATTTGTTGAACAAACAAGTGAAAGAATGAAACAGACATGCATACTGGTTTTTAAAGAGAGACTGAAAAGTAAGCACTTTAGGCTGCTTCCTATTTGTATCTGTACAGAGAAAGAAACAAATAATTTAGCTTATTAAAAAATGTAAAGTGGAAAGTTCAAACCTTTCAACTACTTCTATGTCAAAGCAGAATCGTTTGTCAATTGAATCCGTCTTTCGTCGGATACAGGATTTTAATTTAAACATTTCTGGCGAGCTAGTAACAAGGCCATTCTGAAACAAGAAACGGGGCACATTACTGACACGACGACAAGGTGAATCAACATACATTAAACACAGCATCTAAAGTTTCCATATTAAAATGCCAACTTAGAGTACAGTTTATATATTAGGATCATAATTACATCCTTTAAGTGTTTCTATAAATACAAAGACTTATGCCTAATGTTAACTGCCCGACTAATACATCAAACCATTTGTTATTAATCACATATACACGTTTTACTCAAAGAATTCTGTGCCGTGCCTGTCCAGTGCCCTTCAACATATCTACTCATCATGTTACCGTGTACTGTACTATGTCTGTGTGTTTGTACCAGAGCTGTCGAGTATTAAATGCTGGCTGCCTCAAAACCTCAAGAGAGCTACCAAAATAAGAAAGTTGTAGGAGCCACCTGCTATAGCGCTGTCACGATCACGCACAGCACGTGACTCCCCTGCTGGTAACCAACTGCTGGTCTCTGCTACTAAAACTAAAACCGAACCTCTTTGGACAGGATCCAGCACAGGCTTCATTCATAACTCTCTTCTGTACCTGAGATGCTAGTCAGTTTAAAGGGGAATATTTACCTAATGCCTGCTTAATTCCATGATCTTTGATGGCAAATCTCATACATTTATTAACAAAACTTTGACTGCCACAAAAACTGACAACACCTTTTCTTTCTTTCTTCTTCTTCTTTTTTTTTCAATGGAGGCACTGGGGATTGAACCCAGGACCTTGTGCACGCTCAGCACACGCTCTACCACTGAGCTGTACCCTCCCTCCGACAAACTCTTTTCTGATGAAACCTTTAGAGGAGAATCTAGGCATGATCGTAGCATTAATACTTTCCCATGATGGTAGCAATCTAAGGTCTCTTTTCCTCTAGTACGTTCTCTTTTACTCTATGTCTCTCAGTTTGAATAGTAAGACTCTAATGAATGCCCACGCACGGTTAAGTTTCTGCTGATGTACCTGAACATCTGAGTTAGGTCAACATTTACCTCTGCCATGATCTACACCATGATCTGGGTAAAATAATCTTTGAAATAACCCCCAGCTCTAGGATTCTTAGATGATGGCTCAGTTATCTAACTGGTAAGTTCAGCCGTTCGCCATGTTCGTATCTTAACTCACAAAAGGACTGTACGCTACACGGCAATAAAGGTGCCTCAAAACCTTCCGCAGCACTTCCGCCAACAAAGTACACTTTGTTCTGTACTGTCTGCTACTCCTGCGAGACGTTCAGTGACGAATTTACTTTAGGGGTAAATAAGCACTTTCTTGTGAGTAATTTTGTTGGCCAGCATTTCAGAAAACAGTACACGGTGCAGAAAAGGAAGTGGCACGCGGGGGCAGACCCACCTCCAAGGCACCACTAGGAAGGAAGACGCAGACACCTTGAGCCTGGTCCAGCCGCCGACAAGCCTCTGCGGGCTGCTGGCCAACCAGCAGCACAGACAACTCTGCTGCCAGCGATGTGGGGGGACCCCAGCTGAGATGTCCCTACATTTAATAACGCTGCTTAGAAACATTCTATGGCCAAACAAAAATCCCGGCCACGCTTTCATCAGTGTCATTAAAGCGAGAGAAACTTTTTTGACTTTCCAATTTTTAAAAATCGTGTGCATGTTTATTAGAAAAACAAGCACACAAGACTTTTTATTTGTTTGTTTTATTTCCATTAATTAAACAACAAGATCAGTTAAAAAAAAAAAAACTCACCATTTTCCCACCGGATTTCATTTCTGAAACACTCATTGTAAATGTTTTACTTCCCTTATCATATGTACAGTAATGTTTTGTCCATGTAAAACCAAGTGGTCCTAATGTAAGGAAAGAAACATTACAGACTGTTAGTAAATGATTTGTAACAAGTTTGTACAGTTTTCAGTGCTCTGAAACACAAATGAGTGTTTCCATAGACCGTGCAAGTTGGGATTGTTAACGGCGAGTGAGGTCAGTCTGGTGTGAGAGTGGTGGAGGGTAGAGTGTCCTGCCATCAAACAATCCAGCTTTATTTGCAGTGTGGACACTCACTCTGTAAACTCAAGAGTTACTTTAGATCTGAACTGCAGTCATCTCATCTGTAAAAGTGATACACTTGTACCCCAGAGAGGTAGGAAGAAAGAGAAAGAATAGTCTGAGTTACTACAACAGGTCTCCTCACTTCTAGCTTCGTCCTCTATTCTCAGAACTGCCGGAAGAACCCTGCTAAAAATTTAGCCAGATCATTTCACCCCTTTGTTTAAAACTGTCCAGCATTTCCCACATTACCCCCAGATAAAAACTGAAGACCCCACAGGATCTGGCTCCTCATTACTGACCTTACTACCTTTTGACTCATACATTCTCCTCCAGCTACGCTGGTCCCATGGCTAGGCTTTGAGCACAGCACATGCATTTCTACCCCAGGGCATTTGCACTTACTGGACTACTTTTCCTTCAGATAGCTGCATGACTTAGCACTGTCACTTTATGTCTTTTCTTAAATGTCACCTTTATAATATGGCGTTTTCTGTAGAGATATTGGACATCGCAACACCCACCTTGGTATTTCTCATCTCTCTTTCTTGCTCTACTTTCTTCTCAGCAGTTGTCACTGCTATGGCTAACATTTTACTAATTTATCCTATTTCTTGTTTGTCTCTGTCATTAGACGCTAAGGCTCTCTGCGAGCAGGAATAAGTGATGAACAGGGCCAGATATACAGTCATGGCTCAATAAAGATTTGATAAATAAATGAATCACCCATCTTTCTCTAAGACTTAAGTGACCATGGAGTTATTTTCTTTTACCACTAATCTGAAAAAAGGTGAATTCAAACTACAGCTTAAAATGAAAATAATTTCTACTCTTTGTATTAAAAGGATGTATGTGTACAATGCTCACTTTCTTCCCTGCCGCCCGTAAACATTGTGCATCCTTTTCCCACAGCACATCACTTGTCCTCCAGGACTCTTAACAACTGGATGCTGCTGCTTCCGGCACAGGGACGCATAATGAGTTCCACGTTGCCCCGAACAAGGCAGAAGACCTCCAGTTCTCCCATGGGGAAGCCAATCATCTGCACTCAAATGCCGGAGTGGGCTGAGGGGGCTGAAAACGGAACTGCTTTCCCATACAGCGTCTCCAGGTAGGGTTGCATCCTGCTTAACACCTGGATCTCTCTAGCCACAATTGTGCACAATGCCATTGCTGGCTCAGTTTTATAACCATATATCCAAAAGCCAGAAACTGAAATGGAAAAATGCAACTCTTGAGAAGAGTGTTTCATGAGCCATTTGAATTTTTTTTTCCTGTAATAACAGTGCCCTTGGTGTCATGTTTAGCCTTTCTACTTAAACCACTCCAGATTTTAAAATTACGGGGTGCAGCTCTATACTTGGTAATCACCAAGGATTATTGCAATTAACTTCAATTCTGTTTGGGGACCATTTCACTCTATAATACTTAACAATACTTGTCGGTAATTCTGTTACACGCAGTGCAAAATACTTAAAGGCTTAGAGCTGATTAGTGGAAAGTGGCTGGATGGAAATCCTCACAGTGACTTTACCACTTAGGAAGCGATTTATGAGGCAATATTAGCTATGATTTTTAAATAAAACTGCTGCAACACTCTGATGACATTTCAGACCCGAGATGCTCTTTCCTGCCTCCATCCTGAGTTCAGAACCTCATGCATTTAGTCTTTCCGTGTGTTGCGCACACATGTTGCTTTCTTTAAAGCTGCCTGGCACCAGCCCAGGGCAGATGTACTTAGGCAGGCAATTCTGAAGTCCTGGGGAAAAAAAAAATTCCAGGGAAATAAAATTTATTGCAGCTCTAAAGTTGCAAAAGAAGCCAAGTTTAATTGTCTTTCCCAGTAATCAGCTGTGGTCGCTGAGATGATGGTGGTGGAATGGGAGGGCGTTAACATTCACTGAACACCTGCTAAGGGCCAGCACTTTAGCTAGGAACCTTTAAAGTCAGACATTACATAGAACATTTTACATAGAAGAAAACAAAGCTTAAAAGCTGCAGATGGTACTACATTTTTCAACAGGGCATGGGGCTGGAGTCGTTCTTTTTAGAGCGATAATGTTTCCCAAGAGTTGTTTTGAGAATTAAATGAGATAAACACAAATTGCAAGACTGGTAAGGGCTCCCAGGAAGCACCATAGCATGATCAAGCACTACTACTGATGACTGAGACATTTTACACACATTACCTCTAATTCTTGCAACATTATCATGAGATCGGTATAAATACCCCTCTTTTATAAACGAGGAGACTGAGCTCAGAAAGCTGTTCACCCAGAATCACCCCGTTAATAGGTGGCACAGAATCCAGACATAGATCTGTCCGACTCTGGACCCCACGCTCTTCCTGGTGAAACTGAAGTCCACTGGAATGCAGTTTAACGTCTGCCTAGAGGTGGGCAGCACAAAACCCACAAATCCAGATAAAGTGGAGCTCTGTGTCCCAATGGCAATAAGTCTGCTGCCGTCCCCGTTACATCCATGTCCATTTATCACTCAATTTACAGCCCTGATATTTACTATTGATCGCCGGCTGCTAATTGTGTGCGTCTGCCTGAGCTTTCCGCTCAGAACAAACACCCTGAAGCCACGCTCCTCATCTCATTTTCTGTCCCCGACAGAACTTACTCAGACAGCAAGCGCACGATCAATACGTCTTAGGGGGCTGGTCAGATTTCCTTACTATAAATGCTCTCGAAGATTCCAAGTAGAAAGGGCTCTGAATACTTGTCCCTCATAGAAAAATAATCCCAACAACATATAATCTCTTTATTTTTCTTTGTAAATCCCTAAGCGAGGGGAGAACAGTAACTGAGGATGAAAGGAGGAAGGAAGTATAATGGGGCAGAAGAACGCTTTTGAATGTGATGAATACATTCATTATGCTGATAGTGGTGATGGTTTTGTAGGTACACACATTTGGCAAAATTTATCAAACTGTACACTTTAACAATTTGCAAGTTACTGCATGCCAAGTGCACCTCACTAAAGCTATAGAGGTAACACAGGCAGATATTGAGAAAAATCAAGATGGAAACTGTTGTGGGACTGGGAAGGCAACATGATAAGAGAGGATGCTGAAAAAAAGAGGGGGGTCCAAATGTGAGAGCCCCGAATGCCCTGCACGGCCAGTGGCCATCACAGGAGAGGCACAACCGAGCAAGAACTGTAGAGGGAGCTGCTGGAAGCTCTCTGAGAGTGGACTGAGGTGGACAAGCCTGGAGGTGAAGCGAGAACAGTTAGGAGGCCATTGCGAGGCTGTGGAGATGGAGGGAAGGTGTGGGTTCCAAGGTCACCAAGGAGGTAAAATGAACAGACTTGGACCCAGGCTACAGAGACACACCAGAGTTAAAGATTTACCTAAGCTTTGTAGTCTAAGAAGAGATGTTATCAATTAGAGAAACAGGAACCCTCAGGGAAAAGGTCAGTGCCACAGAGGGCTTCACGGTCAGATCAGACTGACTGAGAGGAGAAGTCAGATATCTCAGAACAAAACATACCACCATCAGATAGGTGCATAAACACTGCAACTGGTCCAGCCATCCAGCCCCCAAATTATTAAAGGGTTTATGTTTATAGGTTGACCCAAAAGTCCAACAGTGAGGAACGGGTAAGCAAACCATGGCACCATCCAATGATGGACTACCAAGTAGGGACTGAACAAGACAGATCTGAATTTTGCTAGCTCATCCAAAGCTTTTTGGTTTAGAACAAGATACTGTACACCCACGCAGATTTTAGCAACTGTGTTAACACTTTGCGGTGGGGGGGGCGACCCTCGAGAAACAAAATATTATTGAGTCACAATGAACAAGAAAATCTTCAGGCAAGAGGACGGTGCTTCCATTAGATGCAGGTCTGAACAGATCTCACTGTCAACACAGTCTTCCACTCAGCAATATCCTTTACTGACACGAAACATGAGCTCTTCTCACTGCACCGTCTCACGCTGAGGCTGTCAAATCTGAAACAATTTTCCAGTATTCAAACATTTCCTTATAGCCCTGAGTCAAACCCATCTACCCCGTATGTGACCAAAGAATCGGTCCTCTTTCATGAAATTCTGCTGAAAGCTAATTCATTATACTCTAATTTAGACTAGACAGGCGGGTCATTAGATTTATCCTTTTAACATCTGAAAACAACAGGCTGGTCAAGGTAGGTAGTTATGAGACAGAAAATCCTGGAACTGGATTTCCTGAACCAGCAGCCCTCTACCAGACAGGCCAGGCAGTAATAAATGTTTGCTGAGTCTATTGGGATCAAATTCTTATTTGCTTGTATACAGCTAAGCAAATGAGCATCTCCTGGGCCTGTCAAATATAAAACGCAGTGGCATTTTAGTGATCATGTTGCATTACGTCAAAAAAACGCTCACAATCAACCCAATCTCTATAGCTTCCTCGTCTCAAACCCTTTAACTCTAGTATCATAGAACCAAAACAGTTTCACTGATCTACTGCCCACTGTAGGGAGACTCAGAACAGTGCTACACCATGTGGTCTGCGAGGCCCAAATGATGAGAAAAGGTACAGGAAGTGAGAATAATGATTTCAAAACTTTTACAGCAATCTGAGACGACTGCCAAGCCAAGCACATGATTTTGTGTTTTACAAAGACACTGGTCCATCATGGACTGGAAATAAAAGCAACTGTTCTTGTACCCCGCCAACAGTAAGAGGGAGCGTTAGGGCCTTCTGGTCTGAAATAGGGGCTCATTTAGTCAGACTGGTTGACAAGAAGAGGACCCCAGTTACAAGTCTGAATGGCTTTTTATTAATTTTTGTGCGAACAACCTTTTTACAGTGAGGCAGTTCTAACAGTGCTCTATTAGGTCTGATGCTTATTTCCAACATCAGGAAGTAAATAAAGGATGCCAATCTGACATTGTATAACTGCCAGTTTTACTCCTGAAAACGGACGGAGCACAGAATTAAATGAAATGATGCTGCCAGAGGGGAGAACCATCACCACCGTCACCAAGATGACTCCTCCTGACAAAGGCTTTGATTGTCAATCTCCTATGAAACTTTAAACTGAGATTAGCTATCCCAATTAAATTCTAAAACTGAACCCATGTTACTGTAGCTACCATCCGTGAAGACTGTAAGTTCAGTGATATACCCACTTAAAGCATCTGGGGGTGGAATGTGGGAAAACGTCCACACTTTGGTGGCGGTGGCTGGCGGAGCAGACTAAATGTGATAAAATTGTGGGGAATTTCAGTCTTCCCACTTGAAGGAAAAAACACTAACCAAGTCACATCTGACGGAAACAGAATATTATCAGAAGAGACGTTAACTTAAGTCTTTGGGACTCACGTTTCTCCTGCACGTAAAGATAGCCTTCCATCGTCCACTGGCTGGGTGGCCTGTAATCCTGATTGGCAGATTTCATCCTCTGCATCAGCCGCTCCACCTCTTGTCGGGTGCTTTCAAAATTATTCCTTGTCTTAAGTAAATAAGAACAACAACAATTTCATTCATCGTTTTCTACCAGTTCTGAGGAACCACCAATATAATGTTTCAAAACTGCAGAGGGGGCAAAGGATGACCTTGGTTCTTTCAGGACTGTTCGCAACATCCACAACCCTCTACGCTGAGTTCCATGGTCTGATTGTGAATTGCTTAAGTGAGGTCTTTCTGAATGATCTTCTGCATGTTTCTCTTTGAATCTGTGAGTGTGTGTTTATGTCCTTCATTCTACCTCCCCCTCTAACATTATTACCTAGTGGGCAAATGACAGCTTTATAAATATGCAGTATCAATTAGAGTTTTATATTCCATAATACTTCAGGTAAAAAAGCATATACACAGGGACTTAGTTTCTTGAGGGGGGATTAAAAACAAATTAGATTCATATACTTTTGATATACGTGGCACTTATCAAGGAAAAAGTTCATCACCTTTATTCCAGACATGTTTTTGAAGAAACAGCACTTAGCTTGGTTTCCAGAAATTCTGACATAGTTACAAGAGGTCTATGCAGAAATTAACTCATAAAAATGAACAAGTTCCTGAGTTCTAACTGCTTGCATTGTAAGAAATAGTTTATTCACACGTTTACGTAAGGGAAGACATAGAAAGCATAAGGCTTTTCTCAATGAAAGTCAGTTCTGCACTGAAGCCACATTATCTCAACAAATATGCATTTGGAAACATAAAAATCATCACCACTCAACTCTAAGATTTTGTTCTGGCCTATAATAAAATACCTGAATATCAAAGTAAGTCAGGAAAGTTTTCTTGATTGCCACTTTTGCTATTTTTCTCTTTTAAACCCAAGGATCAGAATATTTTTTTCCAATTCCTTACCCCTCTCCTGTTCTCAAATCCCAGGAATCTTATTATAATTGCATTTAATACATAAATAAATCATAAAATACTTTGGATTTTATAATTTTCCCTTTTAGTATTTACCAAAGAAGCCCAAATGCATTCCATATTGAAAAACAACGGAATGAATTGCTTGTGAAAATTGATCCTCCTAAAAAAATCTAGGTTAAATAAAAAGCTAAAAGTCAAAACGCAAGTCGGATAAATCCAATTACATGTTTCTCACGGGGCACGCCGATTCCATAGTTCTATTTGCTGAACATCCCTACAATGGCAAGAATCAGATAAGCAGTGAAAGGCAAGCTTTTTATAGACAATTAAGTAAAACCTTCACAAATTATTTTAGCTATAGAGACAGTCAGGGTTTCAGAAATAACTACATTTACACAAAAGCCTCAACAATTGAGATTTTGTTATATGTCACATTTGATAAAGCAGAAATGGACTGGCTAACCTTTTTGTAAAATGTAACTGGTACTCAGAATCTGTAAATCAGAATTTGTTTAATTACGCAATCAGATATTCAAAGGACTGATGAGACAACTTCACAAAATAAACCTTGATAGAAGTAGACAGAATGTTTGTAAATAATTTCTCCCTTAAGCTTTCAAGCAGCTATTATGAATGCATACTTTCAACCAGCAGTTAGAAAAGAACTTTTAATAAATGTATTAAGTGGCTTTTCAAAATGAGTGAGGTTTTACTGTACTTGGATAACTTTCTGAAAGACTCCAAGGTTTGGCTGGGCCGTAACTCACTGCCCTGTGACCCCCCCCCCCCGGTTCCGAAGGACAGCGGTGAGGATAGGTGTCTTACATTCTGCAAGTTGTACTGCAGCTGCTGCTTATACGGTGCAAATTCCTGGGCGAGTTCATATCCCTCGTGGTAAAAAGTGAATAGACCCTGAAGGAAAGACAAAAGCTGCAAAAACAGAGAGAAATAAGAAACCATGACAACACGTTTTTCAAAAAAGATCTTCGTCAAATGTAATAAATGAGAGAAATTATCCTGCATTCGAATCCCTCAAGCTAATAAATTTTGAATCGCCTTAGCCAAGTAGGCACCAGAATCATGCACATGAAACAGAAGCCACGGAAGCTCATTTTTGCTTTCTCATTGGTAGGCAGTGATTTAATTTTTAAGTCCTGTCATGGACGGTTGTCATGTTAACGACTCTAATATTCAAACACCTTGACAAAATTTCCAGGAGAGAAAATTAACGGGGAAAAAGATGAAGGTAATGCAGGTCCTACCCTAGAAGAGCTTCTGATCAAAACAGGGTAATAAAACATGCGCAGATGTGAGAAGACTAAACCAGCAAGTTAGAAATAAGAAGTACCCAAGGGAAGGAATAAGGATTTGGTCAGATGAAATTAAGGGAAACATCACAAGGTGGCAGTGCTGATTCGGGTATTAAACTGACAACATTTTAGTAAGTAGTGGGGAGAACTGAAAACGGAGGGAAAAGGTAAACAAAAACCTGGAGCTAGACACAGATTTTTCATGTAAGAGTTATGAGTAAAATCTTTTTTAGGAAAGCACAATTTCTATGACCCCAGCCTTCTAATCCAAAATTCATATGCAATTATTTATGATCTTATTTGCAATGTGAGAACAGTTCTCCATGGAGTTACAGAACACAGTTGTTTATATGAAATAAACTATAACTGGAAAATAATGTTTAATTTTTTTTCATCTAATTCACTGGGATTTTATTCCACAGACATGTCCACCAATTCAATCTCTTTCGCAACTTCCTCCTATAATAAAGTTAGAAAATATTTTTGAGACATTGGCTAATGTCTAATTCAAAAAACAAAGTATGTCTGTAAACTATTATTTTAAAGTTAAGGAAAAAACACAATTTGAAACCATTTTCATATGTGAATAGCATCCCGTCATTTCCTGTGTCTGGGGAAGGAGGAGGGTTCAGCTAAGGACCAGTTGGTATGTGTGTTATAATTTCCAACAGATAAATACTGGTTCTACCTGAAAACAATGACCTAATGCTTTTCTTCCTAAAGTCTACTTCTTGCAAAACAATGTTCATTTCGGGAAGCATACACTTTCAAATTGGTTTTCTGCTGTTATATTCTAAAGAATTTCCTTCTCTTGTTCAGCCGGTCCTGATAATGTGCCAAAATGTATCGCTTGCAAATTTTAGAATGATTTTACACTGTCAATTTTATATCAACTGATCATTATTATCAAAACTACTCAATAGCTTACACTTTACTAAACGGACGCTGCATTTGTTAAATCATCCAAGAATTTAGGATACGCAGTCTGCATATATTGTGGCCCAATTAAAAAGAACTGTATCTTAAAACAGGATTAAAAATACCATGAATTAACTGAGGCTTGGATATGTAGATTTGGAGGATTTTAGAGACAAAATAAGAAAACACTTTTGAAGGATTTAAGCAACAGTAGCCTTCTACATACCTGAAGAATAGTTTATGAAGCTGTTAGGAAGAGCATTGTTTCATGTTCTAATGTCTATAATTATTCCACAATTAAACTGTCTCTCATTAGGAACTGGATGCCATGAAAGAAAGATGCTAATATCATGCTAAGTACAATGAATTTAACTTATAAAGAAGACACTTTAAGAACATCTGTAATAAACATTCCTATAAAACACCCGATTCCCTGAGATGCATCTCCTATTGGCAACTTCTAGCAGAATTCACATTTGTTTAGTAGCAAACAAGTAGGTTTTAATCTCACACTGCAGGCTGGGCACCACTAGGGAAGTACAATTCTTTGGGAGGTACAAAAAACTATATACAAACAAGCACCACCTTTTGCTCTTGTTCCGTATCTACTCCAGAAGCGGCATTTGGGAAAGTTTAATGAAGACAGCACTATGAAATAACTGCCTCTAGATGGCAGCAACGTTCAACGTTTCTAGTCCATTTTCGCCTCAACAAATATAGGATGCTCAATCAAGGGAACTTAATTTTCAAGCCTTAACTTTCAAGCCTGAAAATCTTTTAAGAACTGCATTTCCCCCGTGCCACATTCTTTGCTCAATCTGCCTGAGTGGGTGGAGTGGTGGGGAAAAGTCTACTGTCTCGGCTTACCTTCGAGTAAACCTGACTTTTAAAATAGTAACAATAACTACAAACTACTGGATAGATTAGGTTTTATTATTAAGAAAGTCACTTTTATCATCAGGAAAACTCATACAGCGCTTTGTTATTCCCAAGGGTCTTAGAATCAAATGACTTTGCCACTCCGACAACCTGACCAAATGTAAAAATTGACACCACACTTACACAGATAAATAATCATTTAGCAAAACCCATTACAAGTCAGCAGAGGGACAACTATTCATAATTTCCCAGCCCACTGATCACCAGGTTTCAAGCCTTCAGGGCCCACAGTGACCAGGGATACTGTGAAGGGCAGAGAAGAGTGAAAAGGGGGTTTAGGGGTAGCAGGGGGTGAGGGGAAGAACTCCAGAGCAATCTGGAGCAAGTCCAGCGATTCCAGATGACCGTTGCCCAACCTGAGCAGAACAGCTGGGGCAATCAGCACAGCGGGACCCTGGCACAAATAAACCTATGCATCGGTGGAAGGGAGCTGAGAGTCTAGAAATAAATCATGCACCTATAAATGAGTTTATTTTCAACAAGGGTGCCGAGTAATAGGTAAAGAACAGCCTTTTCAGCAAATGATTCTTGGACCACTGGATAGCCACGTGAGAGATGGAGCTGGACACCAACTTTCCCACAGACAAAAGCCAGCTAAAACTGCATAAACTGAATGGTACGTGCATTACATCCCCAAAAGCCTATTTAAAAACGAAAAAAAAAACTTCCCATACACAGAGCATCATAATGCACTAAAAAAGGTCAAAATCCTATGTAGACGTCTATGTTTGGCCACTGAAATTTCTAAGAAGACTGGAGATGTGGGCTAAAGGCACCATCAGTTTTCAGCCTGTACAGGCAGCCAGACCACACCCTGCAGTCCGCGCTCCCTTCCTTGGAGGAAGCAGGGAGAAACGCCTCCGAGGGGAGCCTCGGGACGGCCACGAGTGCTTTCAGTCTGATGCCTAGAGGTTCAGAGTTTACTGAATGGGAATGGAAAAGTATCAAAATCTAACCCAATAAATGAGAAAACCAAGAAAAGGAGAGAGCCAAGGATGGAAAGTGGTCAGTCAACTGCAGCCTGGGGGGACAACTTTTAAAAGAGGATGCTGAACGAAGAATGGATGAATGAACAGAGAAGAACACAGAGTCAACTAATGTAAAAAGCCAAAGCTTTTGAAGCCTGGCTATTAACTGCATCAGCAGTGAAGACTCCTCAGAGTTCCTGAAGGTGGATTTCTAAGATTTCCAGGGGATGGAATTCAGACAAAGTGGCCAGAGGTACACTTCTGTGGTAAATGAACAAGGCAATGAGGAACAGTCAGCTTGTCCTTTCAACTAAACTGGGAACGAGGAGGGTCACGTGGCCGCCGAGGTGATGAGGTCCAGCAGACGCTACCTTTAGACCAGGCCTTGACATGATGCGTTTCTAAGGTGACGTGTGAGGGGACGAGGCAGCCAAACAGACAAAACGCGTTCTTCTTACTTGTCCACGATTCTACTCCTCATCTAACTGCTGCTGCAAGGTTCAGATTCTCAACAGCAGTATCTCAAACTAAATCAAAGGCCAACATAGTTTTTATTTAAAAATATGCAACCTGAGCAGAGCATCACAGTTTCATTTTTATAGAATGATTGCACTTTGGTTTTCAGCAGGATAGAAAGTTAACCTTTAGTAATACATTTAAAAAAAAAATGACATGGTCTTATTTTTCCACTTGAATTTACCCTAAATTAAATTTTCTATGTTAGAGCTAACCAACAAAGTTGAGAAAGGGCACAAAAAGCTTTAACTGTCAAGACCTGAAGGACTATACGCTGCCTGAGCGACTTTTTTAACTTAGTAAGTAGCTGTTGTTCAGTCTTGAAATGATTCAAACTGCTTTGGAGAATGCAAAAAAAAAAAAAAAAAAAAAAAGCTCTTTTCATGTCCTTCATTATACAGTAAGCTAAAGAGCCTTACCTCAAATTTTCTTCTGAAAATGATTTAAAATTAAACTTAGCAGACTAAGAGAACGGTATGAAAAGCAGTGTGCTTTACGTTTATATGTAATAGTTTATTTTCATTTTTATATTAATTGTAAATATAACATGAGAAGATTAAAATATGAAAAATGTAATACTCTAATATAAAAACGTTCCTAGAGAATTTAAGTGTATATTTTTGAAGCACGTTAAAACTGAAAATGTGTTTTTGAAAACGCTAGTGTCTGGCTTTGAAGCCATACTAATAAACGTCATATCTAGTGCTAACAGCCCACGTGAGAGCTCACAGTAGCTGGTGCCCAGCTGATGCTAATGACAAACCAGGCACTTTCTCTGCGCATCACCCGCATGGGCTGAGCCTCACCAGGATCCTGGGAACTGCATACAATTTTTATACCCAACTGACAGATAAAAATCTCAAGCACACGGAATTTGAAAAGCAGGCCAAATCTACACAGCTTTAAGACTGGAGCCAGATTCCATCTTATTGCCACTCAGCCATTATACTTCTGTCTCTACATGGGAAGACAGGAAGAGAAAGATGGATGGGAGAGCAGATGAATGAATGGACAGATACGTGCACTGACCTGATTACCTTTACCCAGGTAGAGGTCACTCTCTTATTTTCTTCTTCTAATTTTAAAGAATTAAAATTTGCTAGGGTCATCCATTTTATTTGGTCGGAGCAAGTAGTAAGAAGAACGAATTTTTGTAAGCCAGCAGTCATCAAGGCAGTAGGTGGTATGAAACAGCGACTTCAGACCCGGGTTCTGGATTCCTGACTCTCCCCCTCCTTAGGTTTGTGACCTCAGGCAACTAATAATCTCTCTGTGACTTAAGGTCCTCATCTGGAAGGGTAATAACTACCAGTAATAAAGCCGTGGTAGGGTTCACGTGAGAGAACACAGAAAACACAGGACACATCGCAGTTGCTCGCAAAACAGTAGTTCCAACTAAGCATGTTCAAAGGATGTCATCAAAATGTACACAAAGTGTACCTGAATGAACCATAAGGGAGTGAATGCATAAAAAAGATTCTTTGGTTTTCTGAGCCACAAACTTTCATGTACCATAACTGACTTCTGACACAATGGGGCTCAAATCTGAGGAAGCCGTTCACCCTCAGCTACTTCTCAAGCTTTTTCTCCCAGTCCCTGAAAATTCTCATAAGCTCCGGGCAACTCTGAGAGGTAAGAGGATCTCACAGTCAAGAATCAGGAGATGCCGTTTCTGCCTCTCTGATCTCTTTTTCTCCATTACAGACCTGAACTCACGTATCTTGTTGGCAAATCTGAAAGGATGCAAGCTAGCACTGCCGGACAGAAACACACCGTGAACCACAAACGCAAACCAACGTGGAATTTTACATCTTCTAGCAGTCACATGGGACAAAAATGTAAACCAAGTGAAATTTAACATTTTATTTGACATAATATATTCAGAAGATTATCATGTCAACATGTAATCAACATAAAAGAGGTTTTAATGGGATATTTCACATGCTTTTTTGGTGCCAATTCTCTGCAATCTTGTACATATTTACACTTACATACATCTGAATCTAGACTTGTCTCATCTGAAGGGTCTGACAGTCACACACAAGTAGTTGCTACCACGCTGGAGAGCACACACAGGGCTAGCGATCACAAGTTAGCTGCCATCACTGTCTATGTAGAATGTGGTAAACAGGGGGAAAAGGCCATTAAAATCATAGCAAATGGAGAAACGGGTCTTAAAAGGCTGGCTTTCTGTATATTCTAAATAATAATAACATTATTTATAAAAAAAAAAAAAAAACCCTCTCTTTTACCACGTATTAGACCCAGCTTCTCCTTGAATAATGACACTCTAAGAACATTTATTCCTAATACCGCCTGAATAATCTGCAGAAGTTTTATCACAAGTACAGGTGACCCTTCAACAACTCAGGAGTTAAGAACGCCGAATACCTACACACACACACACACACACACCACCCATTGAAACATTTACAGTCCAGCCTTGGTATCCGAGGTTCTGCATTTATGGATTCAATCTACCAGTGGACTTAGTATTTACTGAAAAACATCCACATGTAAATGGGACCCACACAGTTCAAATCCATGTTGTTCAAAGATCAACTGTAGTAGGATCTTGACATTGACTGAAACAATGTAAAATTACCTCAAATGATCATCATAAAGAATGTCATTTACTGGGAATCTCCAGGACTACTTATATTTCCTACTTGATATCTTACCATCCGTATGAGATGAGTTGCACCCCTAAGATATTTTGCTTTACCCCAATGCTTCTTTGTTAAATAAATCTCAGCTAAACCAGAATAGACTGCTCCATTTCTGCAATACGAAACAGGAATGCAACAAGAATTGGATTTCTGCAGGAAAAAAACTGGAAAGATATTAAAATATCCTTGTGTGTTTTTATGTTTATAGCTCCTGGGAGCTTTGGTTTTCAAATTTTAAAAGCTTTTTTCCTCCAAATTAATTTGCAAGCGCTTAACCTACAGAGCAGCACGCCCGTGTTTCATTGCTCCCATTTCTACCCTTCTCATCACTGGGGTGGAAGTTAAGTAAAACCGCACGGATGAGACTTTGCGGCTGGAAATGAGAACGAGACTAAACTGACAGTGCTATTTGGTTTGGCCAGACGCTCTAATAGGAAAAATACAGCAGCCAGGAAAATATTTTGGAAGAAGGACAAATTTAACATCGACCTTGATCGTGGTGTCACCAGAAAGGCATGTATTAGAGAAGATTTATCAGACCATCCCAGTTTGGGAGACGGTAGAGGGAAGGAAGAAAATACACTTCAAGTGAAGGGTAGTTTTCACTTTTCTACCCATATTATCACAGGAATTCATAAATTCTTATCATTCCTTCAGTCACCTGTGAGCCAACAGTTTTACAGCCTTTTCCTTACATACCTGATGCCATCTTACAGAACGGTCTAGTGCACTGTTCCCAGACAGGATGGGCTATAAAAAAAGGCTTAGATGGGGAAACAGGCTGCCTGCATGCCTCTCCAGGTGAGAGAGAGGTGCCACAGGTGCGCAAGGACCATCCCAGATGCGAGGAAGAGCTGCCCAGCAGGTGAGCACAGCCTCCGAAGGGAAGGGGAACGGATAAGGAAGTCGTATGTAGGAAAACCATCCGAGTTGGAAGCGATGGATACTCTGACCAAGAGCTAAAAGCCAGAAATTCCAGGGGGCAGGCTGTAAGGAGAAAGCTTGCTGCACGGAGAGAGGCCTGAAAACCACGACAGGAGTCAGAGGCAGGACTTTCCCCACGACCAGGGAAGTAGGGGTTTTAAGTCTCAGTCATCTTCCTTGAAGAGGGGTTGCTGGGCTGAGCTGTGGTCCATGAACCCCAGATGAGTTTCAGAAAGCCCCCTAAGAAAGCATCAGCTAAGTAAGAGGTTATCAATTCATCTTTAGGGGTTGAAGGACTTCGCTGTTTGGCAAACAGAGCCCTGAGTCAAGACTGTCATCTCGAACAGAGGGTACAAGATCCCTGAGCCTGCGGTGTGGCCTCCAGCTCCTTAAATCCTTCTAGCTGGAGGGCTCGGCTTAGAAGCTTGCCAAGTGCCCAGGAGAGAGTCAGGTGGCTCCAGCGAGAGGGAAAGGAGCCAAGCAGAGGGGCCGCGGGCCAGGCAGGGGCTGGTAGCTCTTCCCAGCCTCGGCTCTGTCTCAGTCTCCCGTCATCTTCAGGGAACCACTGATGGGTTTTCATAAGGAGATGACCTGTTCAAATATATTTTAAAATGTATCTTCCCTTCTCCCCATCACCTCCACTAAATAGGAATAGGGTATTTTATTTCCCATTATAAATAGATTCTTAATAAACTGGCACAGGAAGAACAGTATGGCTTGAGTGGTGTATTTGATTACTCGTGTGTTTTACTGTCGCTTACCCTGTCAGCGCACGGGAACTCAGCACCACAGGTGAACAAGATTGTCCTGACTACGGACTTGCCCTTGCTCATCACAGAGGATACCTCACGGAGATGCCCAGTCAGGGCAAACCTGTAACGTCTCAGGGTAGCACTCGGGGAAAAAAATGCTAAGAAAACGAAGTAAGCTTATAAAGACCAGCCAACCACCTGTTCTTTTCTGTAATGCAGTTTACATTAGGGAATCCATTACTTTTTACCCTGACTTGGGAAAACAAATGACTTCATTGGAAAGTCAGGCAGGTCCCAGCCTCGCAAGGAAGCGGGGTGGAACAATGGAAGAAATGCAGCCTTAGCCTTTCTTCCTTCAACTAAAGGTTTGGTAAATGAATCACCTTAGTGGTGAGGTGTAGCCCCTTAGGTGTACGTAATAAACACGCTTTTATTTTTAAATTTAGGTTTTTTAATCAACAGGCCTATTTTTCAGAGCAGGTTGAGGTTTACAGAAGAACCGAGCAGAAATGACAGCGTCCACACCCAGCCCCTTCGCTCCTACCCCCCCCCCCCCCCGTTTCCCGTTAACTAACATCTTGCGTTAGTGTGATACCGTTGTTACAGATGATAACTCGATACTGACACATCGTTAAAATTCAGTTAGATTAGCGTTTACTCCTGGAGCCGCGCATTCTATGGGTTTTGACGAATGTGTGAGGACAATGGCGTGTAGCCACCATTAGTTTCACCGCCCTGAGGTGATCTGTGCTCCACCTACTCACCCTCCCCCACCCCTCTCTCCTTTCATTTTTTAAAAAAGTCATAATTCTCAACAGAAAAACACTGCAAATTTTGCTCCACAAGAGGTGCTGTAACCCACCGATTTTACAGGCAAAACGAGTCTTACCGGCTCAACGAATTCAAACTTCTTTTTTTCCTGAACCTCTTGAATTTTGAAGACATACTCGAGCGATGCTTCGTAGAAGTTCTGATGCTCTCGGTCAATCTGCGTATCCGCCTAAACAGCACAGAAAGGCAAATCAGGCCACAAGGGGTGGCTACTGAAGCTTCTGTGTTAGAGAGGGGCTCAAACCCTGTTCTACTCTGAAACCTTCTTGCAAAATGAAGTTCTATCAAAAAAAAAGGTTGCCTATAGCAATTACTATGTCTTGGGAATACAGGGACTAGGAAAACACAGACTCTGCCCACAAGAGCTTATTATGTACGGAGTGGGAAGAAGAAAAACACATACACATACACGTAGTAAGCATACAACACTCATTACATTAAAAATTATTATAATAAGGGTCTATAAGTATATATGAAAATCTATGGGATCACAGAAAAAGAGACTAAATTCTGGGGAAGTTGAACCTTAAGATGAGTAACTGGCTATGTATGGTCAAAGATAAGAAAGGAGTCACTCCCGTGAAAAAGAGGCATGAAAGAGTGACAGAGTCTGGCTTCAGAGTAAGTGGAGGTTAAGGAGAGAGAAGCAAGGTTGGAATCACATTATCAAAGATCTTGAAAACTGCGTAACGCTTAGATTCTAACTGAGGGAGAATCATTTGAGAATATTAAGCAGTGGGGCCACAGCATAAGGTGGCTTACAACACTACTGGTACCAGAGCCGCCCGAATG
The DNA here is from genome assembly GCF_009834535.1 of Camelus ferus. Lineage (NCBI taxonomy): Eukaryota > Metazoa > Chordata > Mammalia > Artiodactyla > Camelidae > Camelus > Camelus ferus. The sequence goes on from NC_045705.1 coordinate 4,376,256, forward strand.
CAGAGGTTCTAACCACGGAATCCTGCTGCATCAACGCCAGGCGCGCTCTCGTCCCTCCTCCCTGCCCACCATCGGCCTCGGATGCTGTCTTTAAAGCTGATTTTGGTTCAGAGCAGGGAGACGTGATTTTACTTTTTTTGTCCAGCGTCACACTCCTCACTGCCGGCTGAGATTACTAAAAGCAGATGAAAAGAATGGGCTCTCCAGAATACTAAGTATATGCCAACAACAATTTGGGAACAGAACACTGCTTTGCAGCCATTTTACAACGATAATTTAGCAAACAAAAGCTTAAAAAAAAAAAAAGATAAAATGAGGTTTGCTGGGTTGGACTTCACAGCATCGTAAAACTTCATTTGAAAGAAAGACCTTTAAAAATAATTACATATACTTACGACTTACTATGCAATTATTTATACAATTTAAAATAGCCCAATATTATGAGCAACTCACGAGGGATTTTCAAACTTGAGAATTCCAAGTTTCTAAACTAATATATGAGAAGCACATTTAAATTGGACCAGGTAGGAAATTCGGACCAGAAGCTTCTCAGCACCCACAGTCAGTATTCCACGCAAATCATATATATTTCCTTTTTACCACTGCTGAGAGGAACACACTATTTATAGAACACATGGTACGGAGGTAGTCTGCTAAAAAATGTTTTTAACAGTTGGCTCTCTCATGGACGGGGGGAGCCTGATCTGCAGTATTTGCTGCTTTCTGTGATATAAATATTCCCCAAATAGCCAGTTCCAAACCACAAACCCAACATCACTGAATGAGGGATGAGAAAGAAATGAGAAAAGTGGGCTCTCCAAGAGAAAGCTCCAGTACAGCCCTGGGTGTAAAGGATGCAAGAATATTTTCAGCCTCAGAGGCAACAGTCTGTTCCACAAGTTATTTCTGAAGCTTTCATTTACTTTAAAAGATAAAGTCACTGTGTCAACTGGCACATGGGAACAAACCAGAAAGCTGAGATACCTTTCGAGCCTAAAATGAACCTAACTGGTGAGAGCAGCTCCCTATGCCGAAACCGTCTGTGCAAACAACATGGTTCATTTGAACACCCGCTTTCTTTCTGGGAGTCTGGAATTTGGGCACATGACGAGTAGAGGGTGCCTATGCAACCAGCCCCCAGTAGAAACCATGGGCACTCAGTCTATGAATGTTTAGTAAACATTTCACACATATTGTCACAACTCGCTCCTGGGGATTAAGTCCTGTGTGTCTCCCCTGGGAGAGGATTCTCAGAAGTTTGTGCCGGCTTTTCCCCAGAATTCACCCCATGCATCCTTTGCTGATGTTCCTTTATGTCTTTTTACTGTGATAAATCCTGGCTGTGGGTCCTCCGAGCAAATCACCAATCCTGGGGGTGGCCTTGGCAGCCTCTGACATAATTATCTGCCATGCACAATCCCATCGCATGCAAGGGACAGGGGGTGGCAAAGAACGACAGATGAGAAATAAGGACTCTTGCCATCTGCCAGTTAGAGGTATCTTTCATCACCCCCAATCTAGACAACCAAATTCAATATACAGAATCGGCTTTGAAAGGTCATGCAGAACTCACAGTGCTAAAAGAATGCAACAGCTTAATCCTTTTCCAATACAAGACGTAGACAGACATTCTTTTACCGGAGATGAATCCCTTTAGCGCTAAGCTCACAGTGTGTGGTTCACTAGCAGACACTTGCCTATATGCCCACTGGCAATTGCTGTCAAGTATTTTGTGCTGGAGAAGTAGGGTAACTATGGAACTTACTCTTCAAATTAAAAAAAAAAACAAAAAGGGAATAGTAATTGTGCTAGAATTACAGGTATAAACTGTTGTTTGAGTAGCAAAGTCATCCTAGTAAGAAACTAAGTTAATCACATAAGAAAACCACACGGTTCTGCAGGAACCTACACCCCTCCCCAGCTACAATGTAAAATGGAGGGAAAAAATAGTAAAATAGAGGGAAGAGCCTCAGGTGATAGTTGGTGAATCATTCCCAGAGGAGGAGGGATTAAAGCTGGATTCTGGAGTAGGGGGAGATAAATGGAGAAGTTTTAGAGAGGGAGTGGAGCCAGAAGAAGTTCTGTCTTGGTAGATCGAAAAGTTTCATTTCAGAGTCAGAAATGAGAGCCAAGGCAGAGAGAGAGAGAAAGAGTGTAAATGTCATCCTACAGACCTTGCAAAAGCTGGAGGGAAGTGAGGACCAGATCAAAGCTGAACTTCAAGATTAAAGTGAGGACACGGCAGGATATATGGATTAAACGGTGGAGCTGGCTGCGTGTGAATTTAAGACTTCTTATTTGATAGAGGCAAGGGGTTTGGTAGATCCCAGTAAGAGGGGTTGAAGGATGTGGGCATGAGAAGCAAGGGGGAACAAAATCAAGTCAAAGATAATTAATTTTGATGCAAGAAATGATACCAGCATTAGCAGAATTAAAGAAATGAGAAGCCGAAGCAAATGTGAGAAGATGGCGATGTGTGAGATTTCACATGTGTCACTAAGAAGTCGTGGTCTGAAGTCCTGGTAACTGGTCGGTGGACAGTGCAAAGGTGGCTTAGGGTGACGGTGGGAGACAGTAAGATGTTGCAGACAGTGGGGAAGGAGAAGAGCTGTCAGGGACCCTAGGGCAGGATAAGAATAGCGCTTTAAGGGCAGAATCTAAGGGATTCCCTTCACTCAGGAGGTGGGGAGAAGAGAACCTGCTGAAAGCATATTAAGTGACAGGCAGAAACTCAAAATCTGGGTTCCTAAAACCTGGAAAACTTTCCCCTTTACTTTTTCCCTTAATAATAAAAGCGATACAAATTCATTACTGTAAGCTTATCCACTGCTCATTATTATAACAGGGAAATGTAAAGATGATGAAAATTACAAACCTACCATTAATATTTTGATGTGTAGCGCGCGCGCACGCGCACACACACACACACACACACACACACACACGCACACTTGCTTTAAAAACCCTGAATAATAGGGTACATTCTGGTTTAAACCCTGGTCCCCCTCCCCCTTAAGGATAATAAACATTTCCCAATGTCTTTAAATGATTTTCCTAGTAAAACTTGTTGCAGCCATATCAATTTCGATTTTGGCCAGCCCTGTTTGTCTATTTACCCCAATCAATCTTTTGTGCCTTTTTAGATGTTTCTAAAATTTGCATTGTGAATAACTCTGGGACCAATATATTTATACAATTCATTTTTAGGCTCATTTCTGATCACTTCTTCTGGAGAAATTCCTGTCAATAGAAATCATTTCAACTATCTTGCACGTGTAAGGTTGACTGAACTATGATATCAAATTCACCTCAAAAATGATTGAGTGATTTCATATTCTTACTGGAAAAGCAAATGTGTGCTGTTTCTTACACCTTCACTAACAATGGTTATAATCTTTCAATAAATTAATATCCTGCTATTATTAAACTGCATTTTTAACACATGTGACATTGGAACAGTATTTATTATGGTTTATTTTTCTTCTTTGATGAAATGCCCTTTCATATTTTTACCCCATTTTTTCCACTGAAGTTTTTATCTTTTTCACACTGATCTGCAAACCCATCTTGTATATAAGATATGGATACTCTGTGTCATATGTTGTATAAATTCCCCAACACTTTGCCTTTTCATTTATTTAAAATCTTTTGAAATAGACAGAATACTTTCTCTCATTCTGGTCTTTCTACATTTCCTTTACGATCTCTTTCTCTTATTTTATGCTTAAAAAGATATTATCCATTCACATATCAAATATTACTTCTTTTCTACTGAAAAGCCTGTAATTTTGACAAGTCTGTTTCCCATTCTGTTTACTCCCATGATCCGTCTGATTGAGCCCTGGAGCTTTATCCACACAATCTGACCCTGAATTCAACCCTGGTGACGGGCATTCACTTATTTTCCAGGAACAAAATGAACAAGGAGTCCGCTGTGGCGGCGAGAACACACAGAGGGGTCTTTCAGAGAACAAGTCAAGTCAATGAGCTTGGTGCTGACAGGAGGTCGGACCAGAGCTGCTCTGGAAGGAACAGGTGACTTTTAATGCCACGTTACAGGATTAAGCACACGTGTGGCAGCATCGCCCTATAACCGGTTTGATTCCTGGAAGGATAGAGTGGGGGGCAAAGACAAGCTACGTGTTTCCTTGTCTACATTATGTGTTTTAAGTTGCTGCTTTGCACAATATTTGTGTTGTATTTAATTGTGGACTGTGCTTTCTGGAAAAAAAAAAAGCGCGCGCGCGTGTGTGTGAGTGGAGTGGGGCAAACAGAGGATGTTACTAACCATATTAATAGCTTTTTCTAGACTCCAACTAAATACAGAACCAGAACGGATATAAGTCTAAGGGACTGAGGGCCACGAACTGTATTAAGGACTGAGCTAGGCTGTCAGGGAAAAGTAAAGCTTACCCTCTAGAGGGCTTTAAAAATTTTGATAAAGTTAGCATTTGCTTCATGATTTAAGCAATGTCTTGTCTGACGGCGGCCTCTCATATTCACCAAGAACCTGATGAACTTACAGCCCTTCAGAGGCTCAAAGCCACCCTGGATTCGGAGGCAGTCAATTTTTAAAAAGCCACTGGGCTGTGGCCCTTGGCCCAGCAGAGGATGATGTCCTGGCGATAATGAGGGAAGCGTTTTCTACACATGACTTCATCTACATACTGCATTCTCTCTTAGGTTTACTCTCCTGCAATGTTTAAGGAGATCTGTGAACATTCAAGCAGTTTGGAATATGTGAGCATAATATTAAGCAGCATAGTTACTTCGCAAGATTAAATATGCCCATGAATATTAAAAATATAATTTTTCCTTAATAACAGATTTTTCTCCACTTCACTCAGCCACAAAACCTTTCCACAGGTACCCAACTGTATATTCAATCATCCGATTTTAACAGCAGGTGTCAATAGCAAGACATTGGTTATAATGAACACATGGTGAACTCACAAAACTTCCCAACATTAAACATTTTCAAGGGAAGAAATTCAATTCCCTCCCGGGGAACACCAGAGTACAGAAAAAAGGAATCAGAAATGAAAAATAACCTCCCCGTGCCTTTGTGACTACAGTTCCACTGCATTTGAACCCCAACTCATCAAGCAAGGCTGAACACGGAGGTCAGAGAAGTGAGGAGCGAGGAGAGCGAGGGCCAGGCTCAACTTGAAAAGTGGTTCAGGAAGGGGGGTGGCTTTGCTAGTGGATCAAGATGGAGCATCTGAAAGAGGTGCTCCCTGCAATTCCCAGAAGGACAGAGAGAAGGGGACTAGAGGATGCTCAGCAGGGACAAGACTCCCTAGGAGGGTCTGGAGCGCAGTGACGAGCTGCAGGTGAACTAGCCTGACGCACAGCCTGCTTCGGTGGGGGAAGCTGTGGGTGGTGGTGTGAGACTTTCCTGCTGCCAAAGTGAAAGACGAGAGAGTCCCTTTTTATTTTTTATTTTTAAACATATCTCATCGCAAGAAAGGGGACTGCAATATTCTTTAGTAAAAGGACTACTTGATCTGACTAATCATAGTTAAAAGACGACCAATGAGAAGAACGTATGTCCAGAAAAAAGGAAGAAATGGATTCCTTACATTAATACTCTGTACACATTAGTAAACTATTTCTGTTGATGTGTCCTTTAGGAAAATTGACATAACATGAGATTTTAAATCATGCAAGGGTCTATCTTTTCTCTCCCCTGATGCTGATGCAACACTTAAAAGCAGATATTTTAACTTAATATAAAAGCTGTAAGATGAATTTGATAGGTCCTGCTCTTTAAAATATGCCCAAAAGGAAGATAAGGAAAAAGTCTTGTTTTACTCTTTCTCATTGTTGAAGGAAATATTAATCTCTCCCTTGGAACTGTTAATATTAAATGCTATGTAAAATGCTCAGCTCAGTGCCTGTCCGTAGTAAGCGCTCAATTGGCTTAAATATAATTATTATCATTATTTTATTAAAGAAGAGCAGTTTCTGAGATAACCCCAACTTTCGAAAATTTGAACTTCATGTGGCAATGCTAATGCCCTTCCCACATTTCAATCGGAAAAAACTTACCTCTTGCAAATGAGACTCCTTCTTCTTTGCAGACAGATTTAAATGCTTGTCAAGAATAGAATAGTATTTTTCGCTCTCCTTGTCAAACTTCTTCTTTCCATCCTAGAAGATCACAAGAATGACAGAACATTCGAATTGGAGAATCAAGAAAATCTTGATTTTTCACCATCCCCATCAAACATTCAATAACATTATTTGAAAAAAGATTTAGTTAGCTTCAGCTATGTGCAAAACTTGATGGAACAGAGTAGGAAGAAGGATGTGAAACAAAAATTACTTGAACACGTATTCTGCTCTCAAAGACGTTCCTGGAACGATCGTAGGGAGAGCCGTGGACGACCACAGTAGAGTCCCTTTGGGCAACTTATAACTGGTTCTCAGCGGGAGATTCTGACCTAGTAAATCTGGGGTAAGGACCAAGAGAAAATGTCTCTTTTGGGCTTTTTGGTGATCACGATGAGTTAATGTACCGTCAATTTTGAAAACCACTCGTACGCTCTTCACAAAGAATCGTAGTTATTTCCCGGGAGCCACAAAAAAGATGGCCAATATTTCAAACAACTCATTCTTGATAGGAAGGAAAACAGATCCTCAGAAGCTGGGAGCGTGAAAGAATTACAACAGTTCAAGGTCAAATCAAATGGATGAGCAACAACTCAAATGGATGAGCAACAACTGTATCATAAACGCAACAGCCCTCTAATAGCAGACCTTGGCACATCCCTGAAACGTCACTGTTTTGTAGGGGCAGCTGTAACCAGGCTGGCCTTTTGCAGAGGAGGAGGATACAGTGCCTTTCATCCTGTGGAGACGTCTATAGAAATGCAAAGAGAATAAAATCCTAAAGAGAACAGGACATGCCTGGGCGTACAGTCTTCTCTAACTATAAATCTGTTACCCATCAGGTATGCTTTTTTTCCACTTTGGGGTCCATATGACATAAACACTAGCTGCCCACATGCATAAATTTCGCTGGCCAAAGACATGCCATTCCTTGCTTTCATTTCAGTGTTTCCTGAGTTACAACGATCACTTTCAACAGAGTCAAGCCTTTTTAAGCCTATTCAAAATGTAGGTTCCTATTTCCCCATATAGAGGTTCAGACATTGTTATCTTTAACAAGCTCTATGATTATTAGGCATAAAGCTTTGCTTCATTATTTCTGTAAGTATTCGGAGGAGATTAATCAAAAATAATGGGTGGATGGATGGATGGATGGATGAGGAAGAGAGGAGACACCAGGCAGGCCTCTGCCCTTTCTCATAACTCTGAGGTTGTCAGATCCAGGTTATTACAGCCAGATAATCCTATTTTGATCCACTGACACTCTAAACTTTTTTATCTCCTTAATTATATTTCCAGGAACCCATCTTGATCTAGCTGCATATATGGAACTTCAGAAACTTAACTAGTAGCACTGCACTGAATGGGAAGAGAAAGTAGGCTTCTGCTGTAGAAGTTCCAGTCACTCTGAGACCTTGGAAGAGGTACTGATATGTTCGTACATTACAGTGTATACCTGTAAATGGGGGGGGGGGGGGGTCAGAATCGCCAAAGGATAACTATTATTTAAGGAGAAAATGGGACCCTCCTAGGAGAAACACAGTTGGAAAATAAAAAGCCCAAAAAAGGTCTGTTGAAGAAATCATGTAACAAAACGCAGAGAAGCAGACCCCAAAAGGAAGCGGAGAAGCCCAAGGTTCAGGATGGGAGGAGCCCGTCCTTTCCTGTTGAAACAGACACCTGGGTGAACGTTTCCTTGTCTGCTCAGTGGATGTTACTCTCAAATCTGGCATTTCACGCCCACAACTGGCCTGCCCGGTCAGCCTTTCCAGAAGTCAATCTCACGAGCCCTTTTGAGCTCCTGTTCTTTTTCCTCTACAGACCACCTCCTCTCTGATACACACGTTCATTTCTTCCAACACCCACATATTCAAGTTACAGCTAGACTTAGCATCCAGCTTCAACAGACCTCACGCACGAGTCCCCTGCATCGACTCTCTCTCCCTTCTGAATGCTCACATAGCTTGATACATGGGTTTCTGACAGTGCTCTTGTCCCATATAGTCACAGGGAAATTTATGCACGTACCCTATCCTCCTCAAATTTGAAAATTTGAAAGAGTGCTCAATAAATATTTAATGAACAAGTGAGATTATTCCTCTTACAAAACTGGGCAACCACAGACCCTCGCAAACATTATATTTGTTCAAAAAACTAACATCCACGATACAAGGGACAATTCTGCACAAGTGGCCATAACTCCATCCCAGCGATACTTGAACCATTGGGGGCCAACCGGCTGCCTTCCAGTATAGTACACAAAACTGACTCACTTTCCTCTCACAAGAAGGGGCTTAAAATTTCTCTCTGCGCATAGAAGAAACCAGTTAAGGGAGAAGAGAACACAGCTGTGGCGAGTACACTTGTGTCTTTGTTTTCTGGTCAGTGTTTGATGGCATTTTTGGACATGTTAACCCAGTGCCAACACATCAGCATTCCTGGCAATACAAAAGTCACTCCCAGAGACACTTCCTGGATTCTTATTGAAACCCTGGCCCCTCACACCACCAGGCCAGCAGAAGCAGATCTACTCAAAGGTCCCAGCGCTATAGACGACAACAACGCGCTCAGTCCCAGCATTAAATTAAAGAGCTGAGTAGAAAGAGTAGGCCACACGGAGGACAACTACCATCGAGGGGAGCGCGTTCCTGAAAACAAAGAGCGCCTCGTGCGGCTCACATCTCCCCCAGAACCCGTGACTGACCGCTCACGGAAGTCAAGTCTTACTTGGATTTCGTAACATGATACCACACAGCTAGCTACCTCTTGTCTTTCGTGTTACTTGTTGTGGGTATCAAGCCATAAATTTTCTCCAAAACCAGTGCTGCAGAAGTAAGGGAAAAATAACCCACGCGTCTTTACTGAACACTGTGTGTGATCACTGTTTTCTTATTGTCATAGCATGATTCACAAAGGAGACTACATTATAATGGGAGATGCTTCCTGTAAAGCCACAAAAAGTGCCTTTGAACTAGGTAGTCACACACAATGAAGCCATATATATGTGTGATATATATGTGTGTGTGTGTTTTGTAAAGTCTTAAAATATACCACCAAAAATAGCAAATTAATCCCCAAACTTATAGAATTGGCAAAGGTGTACAACAAGTTCAGGGTCTGCAATCAAATTTGTTTTCTTAACTACACTGCATTTACTCTGAGCACATGATCCCATTATCACTGAACTTCTAAGATTAGCAACTGTGGTCCTGCCACAGCTTCACTGCACACCCGGAAGTAACAAATGGGATGGAAACTCCAAGTGTCAATTTCACTCTTCGTTGTTGTATAAAATAGAAAAGTCAAATATTCATACAAACTATAGTTCTATCTCATAGATAACAAGTATTGAACTGCACACAATTGTTAAAAACAAGGCCAAACCAACACCTTCCATTGGCCACAAGATGGTACCAAAGATGAACAGTGGACTTTATCACATTTAGAAAATCACAAATTTTCAAACTGTTATCTAATTGCATTTATTTTCCTATACAATACTACTGCAAAGCTTTGTTTAAACAACTGTTCTTAGCAACCTTTATTTTTCTTAAATTTTTCTTTTTTAAAAAATAATTTTATTGAAGTGTAGCTGATTCACAATATTAGTTTCAGGCATACGGCAACGTGATTCAGTTATATATAAACATGCATATATATTTTTTCTTTTCAGATTCTTTTCCATTATATGTTATTATAAGAAATTGAATATAGTTCCCTGTGCTGTACAGTAGGTCCTGGTTGTTTATCTATTTTAAATATAGTAATAGTAACCTTTATTTTAATGTTACCATGATAATTTTTTTTAAATAAAGGAAATGAAAAAATCGTTTCTGTATTTCTTTTTTAAAAATGGAGCATGCATTTAGGATTTATGCATCAGATTTTTAAGGCAATTTCAAGGTTATAATTGCCACACAGGATACTGCAAAATTTCCCATGCAACTACTTGTCACCATGTTAGTATAACCAGCAGCTAAAGAAGCATTATGCAGGTATTTTGAAAATCCTTCAAGTGAATGCATGGTAGGAGAAACAGTAATGTGAAGAATAATTATAATAAATACCAATAGCTAAATTTCCATTTCAGAAACACAAGTAATTCTTATAAACTGGCACTGTGTTAGACACTGAGAGGACAAGGTGTAGCCTCAACTACCAATCCAGCCAGACTTCTTCCTCCTCTGATGATGGATTTACTCACTGCTCAGAAGGGCAGTGTGGGGTAGCATCACCATTTCTAAGTCCTAGTAGGGCCTGATGCTTGGATATTCCATCCACCTGCTACACAGGAGTTTCCTGAGGCCCAAGAGATTCCTGATATCCAGAAACCCAGGTTGTTAGAGAACCTTAGGATAGCTTTCACAGCAGTGTCCCTCCTGTGGGTGACTGCACGCAGTCTCCCAAAGCCATTCCCCACCAAGTCCCTCCTCCTTGATCTGCTGAAATACAGACATTCCAAAAGGGCTCCTTCCTGGGTAGTTGCACCAGCATAATTCATCACATCTCCCTCATTCCAATTACCTCACCACTACCACCACCAGGTGATCAGATGCAGAAGACCCAAAGTCTTCATATTTGCCTTTATAAGAACCTCATACAAATTGGAAAGGTAGAAAAACAAACAGAAAGAAATGTATGTGAAGGATATAAAGGATTAAGACACAGAAGCAGAAAGCCAAAAGGGTAACAAGCATTATAAAGAGTTTTTCAAAATCATTAGTAATTAAGAGAAAAGCAAATTAAAATATTGAGATATCACATTATATCAGATATTGACTGGCAAGAACTATTAGGAAGTTGAATAACACTACATGTCGAGAGCACGCAGACAGGAACCCTTGTACCTGGTGGGACTGTAGAGGGGTATAGCCTTTCTAAAGAGAAATGCTGCACTCAACATTTCTAAGTGGCATAAGTGTGCCCTAAGAACCAGCTTCTGGGTGTACATCCCAAAAAGATCCTCACCAAAAAGTCCATAAGGAAACACGAACGAGGATACGCACCTGTGGGAACAGGATGCTAGCTGTGGTATTCATCGGTGGACATAAAGTGAATCAGATGCATGCCATGCAGTGCTAGGCATGAAGTTAAATGTTACATGTGGGTGGATCTTAAAACACAATTCTGAGTGAAAACCACACAACACAAAATATATAAAAACACAAAATCATTTAGGTTAATCAAAAAGCCATGCATAGAAAAAATATACCATTTCTGTAAGAACATAAGACAAAAATACACATGTTAAAATTATGAGAATGGTTGCCACATTAAAAAAAAATGTGAACAACATATGAGTAAATGAATAAAACAAGACAGCTATGAACTAAAAGAGAAAATAGATGAGAAGAGATAAGAAAATTAGGAGATTAATCCAGAAACCCAACATCTGACTAACAGAACTGCTAAAAGAAAAACTGTAGGGAGGGAATTACCTAAAAAATAGTTCATGAAAATTTCCAGAACTGATAAAAGTATCTGTATTAAAATGGGACAATATGTAGAAAGCACAATAAATGAGAAAATAACCACAGAATTGTAAAATATTACAAAACCATGGATAAAAATGGAAACCTAAAAACAGAGGTCAAATAAAAATCATCAGAAATCAACACTGAATCCACAAAATCACAGTTATTTTTTTAAAAAATGGTGCAGGGCCTCCAAAATTCTAAGGATTAATGAATTCTAACCTAGATTTCTATATCCAAATTGTCAATCTAGATTGAGGGTAGAATAAACATATTTACAAACATACAGGCTTTCAAAAATGTTACTACCTATGCACTGTTTCTCAGGAAGATAGGGAGGGATGTTGGTGCACTGAAATGAAGGAATTAACCAAAACAGTAAGACATGAGATCTAGGAAAGCAACAGCTCAAAGAGGCAAAGAAAATTCCCAAGATAATGGTAATATCGCCCTCCATAAAAGCAGATTAACTAATAAGCCTGTGGACTTTAAAGCAATCAGTTAAGATGAGAGTTCCAGGAGGAATGTCTCTCAAAGAAAAAATGGAGAAGGTATCTGATGTAGTCGAACATACCAAGATGAGAAAGGGAGAGAGAGAGAGAACGCTACTGGAAGTTTTTGATGATTTTTGATTACTAACCCTCTCTTGGACTGTGTGAAGACAGAGAAGATTGGGATCCGGAGGGTGGATACTGCCTGGAGTGGCTATAATCTTATGGCTCTGGCATGACATCATGGATAAAACTGAAGTTACACAACTCTGCACACTCCAGGCAGGATGCTTGGAAAATTACCCAGGGTGAACTTAGGGATTTCCTAATTAAAAGTAACCCAAAGCTTTTCTTCATGCCCAGCATTCACATTTCTCTGTTCTTCCTGGATGACAGAGGACTTGGAGAAATAAAATTCTCAACCACAAAATTCAAAAAACACTGATAAAACAAAAACAAAAAAACAAACAAACAAGCAAACAAAACCCAAAAAGCAATGATAACATGGAAGCAAGAACAAACATGGGGACAAAAGACTAAGGTCATGACAGAGGCTGCTTATGATAAACACTGTATCTGACTGCAACAGTGAGGCATTTTTCCCTCACTCCCAGGGTGAGAGCCATAGCAAGTGGAAATTAATTTTACATATTAGATTAATATTATACTTCTGCAGTTCAAAATTTCTAGAAAACGGAGCCTGAGGCAAGCCTTGTCTGCTGTAGCTTGTACACAACCTTTAGGGAGCAAGAGAAGAAGAAAAGAAGAGGGACAGGAAAGGTGGGAGGGAGATGCGTGTTTGCGACTGAACTAACCACAGAAGCAGGAGGAAAAACAGCCAGCTGTTCATGCAATAAGGCACACCTCGTTTAGGTTTGGCAAAACCAACACACCTCAGGGCATTTCAGTTGGGTAAGCAAAGAGGAAGTGAGGGTTTCTCTGCCAGTGTCTCCTGTAACTGGTCAGCATCCCCTCCATGGGGCAGGAACGCTCCTGAGTTCTTTCAGGCTGCCCTCCGGCCCCTCCAGCAGCTGTGGGAGAGGCCAGAGCCCAGGGCTCCCCCGGGACTCCATCAAGAGTCTGGACGTGATGGGATGAGCCAGTGAGCACCCCCGCCCCAGCTCCTGCACCACAGCCCTGCAACCCCCAATGCAGCAGGGCGATGGGGGCCCGGCTGGAGCCAGGCCCTGATCACCCTGTAAGGAACAGGAGGTGACAATCCTAGGCCAGAGTTACCTTCTGAGCAAACCCTGAGGGCCTGGGATGGGCCTAAACCGGGCCCAATACCAAAACACACATTCCTGAGTCAGGATATAAGATTTTATCTTCAGTGAGCCATGCTCTCTTTATGAGCTTTGATAATGAAAATGGAACATTCTTAAGGGAGGTGCAGACTCATTCACAACCTTGTTCTCTTGAGCCAGTTTTGTATATTTAGCCATCACAGGGCTTTTAAGAAGATCATGTTTATAAATAGGAAAGAAATCATGTGTTATCATGACGCCCATGTAATACAGTGGAAAAATGAGGTTCACGGAAATTAACTATAGGCCACTCAACCAGCAAAAGGGTGGAGTCCAGACTCAAACACAAGACCTTTCTCAACATCAGCATAAATAGCACAATTGCTTAGCATGAACATTTTAAAGGAAAATAACCCCCATTCTCCAAAGGGTTGAAGTGCCCTGGTCAATGTCACAGAATTAGTCACATGAGCCAGAGCTTGGAACAGCCCTCTCCTGAGGATCAGCACATGGAATTCCTTATTTCTACTGCTTTTTTATCAAAAGCCCTTTCTGGCAGAGCTCCACCCTTTCCCCACAATAACAGAACCCCCAAATGGCAGCAGGGCACACAGCCGCCAAGGATAAAGAATATAATTTCCCAATTTCCTAGCAATGAGATGCGTCCATGTAACTAAGTTTTATCAAAAGAGTATGAGCAGGAACATTGGGAGGCAGCCCTCAGAAGGCTTCCAAAAATACCTCATGCTCCTCCTTCAACTTTTCCGCCACAAGGGAAGAACATGGGCTGATCTTGCACTGCAGAATCCCCTGTCTCCTCACTTTCTCTGCCCTTCCGTCCTTGACTTTCGACCTTCGGTTAAACTCTTAAAAAGAGTGGCAGTTTTCATGAGAATAGTTCCAGGAAAAAGTTCCTATTGCAGGTATTTTTCTGTCTAAGGTCTAATTTCTAAGACCAGACTGAAAGGGCTTCCCATGATAAGGATGAGAGAGAAAGGGAAGAAGAGTCAGAGACATTGATTTTGATGGATTTATTCAGTCCAACATGTTAACAGTGTGGAGGTTGATAAATCCTGGACTAGACTACAGGCTAACATGGTCCTCCCCAGGTAAAAAAGGCTCAGTGTGTACCTGCTTAATGAATGAATTATAATCAGCCAATTCTGTTAACACTGTTACACAGTCGTAGATAGCCTCTGGATTTTTTCATCAGTCTTATTACCTTGGACACTCTGGGGCCTTGGTCATCTTATCTGTCACCTAATAGCTGGATTCAATGACTTTAGCCTAAACATTCTGGAAGCAAGTAGAGTATAAAGAAGTAGCTGATTATTTAAAGCACAAACGTGGTTATTTCTCTGGCATTGTTTGATAAAAGCTTTTCCTGGGTACACCCACCATAAGAAATACCCCAGAGGGATGGCCTTAGCCACTGGTGGTGTGCCCCTTTGAGTTGGTGAACTCCAATAAAAAAAATATAAATACTGACGGTTAGAAAGGTAGGGAAAGCAAGAAATAACTCCTCTTTCACATTCAGCTAGCACTGTCTTAGCTGGTCCTTTGTCTCATTTAGTTTGGGGCTTCAGACTCCAAAGATATAATCCCATCCTTGGGGTGCAGAGCATGTGCTTAGCATGCGTGAGGTCCTGAGGTCAATCCCCAGTGCCTCCTCTAAAAAATAAATAAATAAATAAACTCTTAAAAAAAAAAAAAAAGATCCCATCCTCAAAATGGCACCTTAACTGGTAAGAACAATGAAAATCTTAAAGGAAGGAGAGAAAAGCACCGAGGGCTACTAGCACTGAAAACTGTCAACTCGGCAGACACCCATGCAGGCTGGATGGCACTGCTACTGCTTGGTAATTTTCAAGTCATATGACTTAAGCCACAAACTTAAGAACAAATCTCAATTTTCATTCACAAAATACACATTAGAAAAAATTTTTTTAACTCTACTGTGCTAGTTCAGCATTCAGCGCTTTTTGTGCCTGACGTTTAAGGAGCTACATAGCACCTTTGCTTTATAAACACGAAGTCTCTCTGTGGCATCATATACACGTGATGGGAACACTTGTGAGATGTAGTCTAGAGTCACTATCTCGCCGCTTGTGACGTTATCAAAGTTACCACTCCTAAAATTCACTGAAGTCTAGACCATGTTTATAATGATGCCAACTGAGGGAGGGCTGGTCAAACCTAATTCTATTAAACTGAAACACCCTGCAGGACTCTCTGGCAGAATACATTCAGACACTTGTTCAGAATGTAAGAGTAGAAGTGTGGACAATGGAAACATCTCTTATTTTCACGGCAAAGCGACCATGCTAGAACCCAAAATTGTCACTCACAAACAATGCTTAATTCTTTCCTATTTATCAAAGAATGCCAGAGAAAAACAAGAAAGATTTTGGTTAGTAAAACGTGGGCTACCTCCTAGGCATGGAGGGGTTCACTATTTCTTAAGAAACAGTTTTTAATGATGATCTTCGTCCAGTTTTGAGACTTAAAACAACCAAGTTGTAAAACGGAACAATGTAGAGAAGCCAAAGTAAAATTTTTCCACCAAGTGTACATAGAGCTTGACTTATGAAACAGAATTATCCTTTATTTGAGAATGTACCAAATAGAATTAGCACAAGTAATTCTTAATAGTTAAGTTCTGCGGCTACAAAAACTTCAAAATCAATTAACATGAATAATTTGTATTATTCTTTCTTCCAACTATTAACATGCCAGTCAGTGTAAGTATTTAAGTACTGTGATTTTCACAGATTTAAATGAATCTCCAAAGACATGGATTTATCAAAGGAAGTTAAATTTTATACCAAAGGACACAATTTTCTTTCAGTTAATTAAATTAAAAGAGTAGCCGTCTGTGCTGTGTGTCAATTATTTGTCAGTCTAAGTTTCCTCTCACCTTACTTCTTATTAATGGCCTTTGGGTCATTCACTCTGGTCATTTCAAGTAAGTGAAAAGGAAAAGTTTAGCCCAACTTAATCTATTTGTCTATTATTAGCAATACTCTTAGAGTTAGTTAGAAAGTTTATTTTAATGCAAAGGCTAAGAATAGGGGGGTTAACTATTTGTTCTTTCCTATAATCCAAATATTCTCTCTCCATATCATAATTCGAACCTGAATCATAAGTTCAATAAATTTATTTCAGTCGAATAAAATTAGTTTAAAATGGCATAAAGGTGAAATTTAAAACCCCAAGACTCAAAAGCCCTAACTTAACCCCACAAACACACGCACACACACAACCTGAACGTTCCTCTAAAGAGCAGCACGGGTTAAATAAGGATTCTGTCATTTCTCATAAAATGATCCCTCAGCCCTCCACGGAAGTCATGTTATTTGAATGCTCCTGGCATTCTGATGAACATACGATGAGCACCAGGAGGGACGTCCAAGGTGAATGAAGTGATTTACAAGTTCCTTTCGTGCTTGTAAGATCCAAGCATTTCACATGGTGACCACCTGTGCTCCGTTACCAGTTGAGGAAACAGCAGAAGGAAATGGACTAAATCTGAGACACTTAGGTTAGTCATAGGGAAGAATTTTTAAACGACTTAGTTTATTTGATGATGCTGATAGACATGAGGTAGTAACAATTAACAAATGTGACCGAGCGAGCCAGGAATCTTCTTCCTGAGAGCTCGGTCATCAGGTGTACATAGAAAACCAGAAATAAAATGCGTTTCTGCTTTAAGGGCAAACAGAAATCAATAGCTAACTTGACAGAACATAGGAATTATGGTGACTGACTAGAAACCTGGCATTTTAAGACTTTTCTAGAAGCAGCTGTAAGACCTTCTTTGTGAATCTCATTTTCCTCTTCATTTGGTTCTAGGCAGGTATCATATCCAATCAGTTCCACTTGTACTTACAAAGATGACTTATTCTTATCATACTATTTAAACACAAGACTAAGACACCAGATTTTACAGTGTGAATTAAGGATAAGCCTACAGAGAGGTTTTTTGAGGGCTTGCATCCATGTATAACTCAACTTTTTGAGAGTTTGAATCCATCAGTATAACCGCTTTTTAAGAAGTTTGAATCCACCAGTATAACACAACTTACCAATCAGTAAACAGAATCGCTGAGAAATAGACTGCTCTTGGTTAAAAATCTAATACAAAGTCGAGCCACCTGAGGATCTGTTTTCAGAACAAGATTACTCCTAGGACACAGCGAGCTCGCCCCGATGGTGCTAGTTCAAAAATGCGTAAAGTGAAGGCAAATCTTTCAGATACTTCGAATGCTGCAACTTGTCCGGTGTCTGCCCACATCACACAAGGCTTTGGGTTCAGGGCATTTTATTACAGATTTTTTTCTTTGGTGCTTTTCTCTAGGGGTGATCTAAGAAAGGGTACCTTCCCCTCACCCCGTCAAACAGCCTCATTAATTCACTCAACGAATACTGAGCACTCAGGACACTAAGGGACAAACATGAAAAAAACATACTGCCTAAGCTCACGGCCCTCCTCACAGTCTAGTTACAGAAGGAGACAAAGCAAAACAAAGACAATAAAATGAGTAAAATGGTCAAAGGTGACCAGTGCATGGTCGATGTAAATCAGGATGCGGGCCTGGACCAAAAATTATTAGACTTCCCGCAAGTGCCAAAAGGTGATTTGGAAGGTAAATTACAGCTGCCCAAGAATAAAATCCCTGCACATCTGAACAGTTTCAGACTCTAGACCCCACACTTTGTTTACACCATTCCTAGATTTTTATTTGGAGGCAGGCAGAGAGAGATCAGGTGGGTGGATTTTCAGTGAGAGTCCTCTGGTCGCAAAATGAAGGAAGCATTTGAAAGGGGAGATACAGGCAAGAAAAGACTGGGGCCTGAATTTTAACAAATAAGTTAAATAAGTACAAAGAGAACAACTCAGGAAATCTTTCATGACGTGGGGACTGTATGGACATGAGGGGTGACAGGAGGTGGCAAGGATGACGAAGCTCGAAAAAAACAGGACGTGTTTCTGGTTACTCTAGGAACTAACACAGGGAAACCTGCCATTCTTTCAGGTTTCCTAAACGACCACGGGTCCTACCTATGACTTTTGCCTTCACAACGTATTTCAACATGTCTACCTTCATATTCCAAATCACTGCAATAATTTAGGGTTTTGAGGTCTCCCAGCTGACAGTAACGCTTACCTGGCCTCCCCCTAGACAGTGCACCTTCTCCCTATTCGTTATTCATATTTCAGTTAGAATAATTAATCTAAAACTCAGTTCTTACTATCACATTTCCCCCATACAAGTGGTTTCCCAAAGCTACAGAACAAAGCCCACCCTCAGCAAAGCAAACAAGGCCTTCAGTAATGCAGCATTAAGATCATCTCTTTGGTCTCACCTCCAACACTTCCAACCTCACACTTTAGGATCCGGTAACCCCAGCGTACCTGGAGTTCTTCCCACAAACCATCACAGCCTGCTCCACCCATGCTCCTGTTCTGCCCGCAACGCCTTCTTCCCTGCCTAATGACTCTCACTCATCAATCAAGACTCCCCTCAGGCATCACCTTTTCAGACACCAGACTTCCACATTAGATCAAGAGCTGCTTTGCGTCCCCAAAGCACTGTGTCCCCACGTATACTGCTAACTTGGCATTTATCATGACATACACATAAACTATCTTTATTTCACCCATCAGCAGTTGCTGACTTTGAGTTATTTCCTATGAACTGACTCATCTTTGGACCTTCAGGCCTAAGAAAAATGCCTGCCTGCCATACAGAAGGTTAATAAATGTTTTTAGACTGAACAATCTGAAGACTGTATATAGACAGGATGTAGATAGTGCCGGAGAGCTGGGGGATGTAGGGGGGACAGAGACAAGGACAGGAGACCATCAGGAACATGCTATTGGCCACACAGACTTCTGTTCCTGCTTTTCTATGAACAAAAGCCCTGTAAAACATTTGTTTGGAACTAAAATAAAGCCATGCTTTTGGTATTGCTTCTTTTTCAGGGGTTGAGAGTTGTGACATTATGATTTATAATCAGAAATATACATTCGGTCTTCATGCCCATGTCTGGCACAGAGCTTCTAAAACCCTTGGAATTTCCTAAGTGATAAGAATAATAAATATGTCTTGATATTCATAACAAACCCCTTTTAACTACACCTGAGTTTATGTTAATAAGGAGACTTTTTACAAAGTCTCAAAGGATAGGGGCTGGTTGCTGGTGGAGCCAACCATGTGATTAGAGGGTTGAAACTTTCAGTCCCTCACCCTTCTCTCCACCCAAACCCTACCTCCAGGGAGGGCAGACGGACTGGAGATTTGAGTTCAATCACCAATGGCCAATGGTGCAATCAGTTGTGCCTATGTAATGAACAAATCCACAAACACCACGAGGACAGGGTTTGGAGAGCTTCAGGGTTGGTGAACACGTGGAGGTTCTGGGAGGGCATGGAAGCACCACACCCCTTCCCACATACCTTGCCCTACCTACCTCTTCCATCTGGTTGTTCCTGAGTTGTATCCTTTCTTAATAAACTAGTCATCTAGTAAGGAAAATGCTTCTTTGAGTTCTGTAAGCTGCTCAGGCCAATTAATCAAACCCAAGGAGAGGGTTGTGGGGACCTCCCAATCCAAAGCTAGTCGGTCAGAAGCGCAGGAGACAACCTGAACTTGCCGCTGGTGTCTGGGGATCAGGGTGAGGTTGGGCAGCACAGACTTGTGGGACTGAATCCTGAACCTGTGGGATCTGACACCATTCTGCAGGCAGTGTAAGAACTGACTGGCTGATAGTGTAGGAAACAGACACAAGTCAGCAGAGTGTTCTCTCTTCTCATCTGTCTCACATGCCTCAGAAGAATCAGCTACCTGATTCATCCAGAAAATAACCTAAAAGCCAAGAAGTGTTTGTGGATAAAAAAGAGACCCACCACTCACCTACCTTGTCTGCCTTGAGATGCTAAGAGCCCTCTCATTACCAAAAAACCAGAGTGGAGAGACCAGACCACTTATCAAATGTGCTAAGGTGGGAAACGCCATTGAACCTCTCTGACCTGCACTTTCCTCATTTTGTCCAACACATTCAACCACCTCAGTGATGCATTAAACAGTTACTGACCACTTACTACGCCCTCTAATTGTGCTATTTAAGACACGGCTTTGTTTTGAAGATTGTTATCTTCAAGTAGAGAAGACAGTTCAGCACATATACTTCCACGACTCAAAGCAGAAATTACCACAGTAAACACCACAATAGAAATTTTGATAAAGTGTCTTAGAACTTAGAGGATAAGAGCCTGGCTTCTGCTGTGGTGATGCTAGAAGCCTCACTGGGAAGAAGTGAGAGAACATATGTGAAAACACCACACCCAGCAGATTCTAACACATCACAGAAACACGGCGGCACCGGAACGCCACCACCTCCACCACTGTGACCACCACCACTGTTGTCTTACCAGCGCCCTTCCACATACCAGGGGGAACACAGCTCTTGCTTCTTCAACAATGTTACACATTCTTCAAGAACCCTCCTAAATCCCTCTTTCCCTATAAGGAATATTAGATGAATAATATTCCATTGCATATATACACATATACATATGTATATCACACTGTAAGTCAACTGCACTTTGATAAAAAAATTGAATTAAAAAAGAATATTAGAATCAATTATTTTTATGATTCTAAAAGGTAAATTACTTGGAATATTATTTTTAGCCTTTCTATGATAAAACAAGAAATTGGTTCCTTTTGGTCAAGAATCATTTTATTTTATTTATTTATTTTTTAATTAATCTTTTTTTAGGCAGGGAGGTAATTAGGTTTATTCATCTATTTATTTAATGGAGGTACTGGGGCTTGAACCCAGGACCTTGTGCATGCTAGGCATGTCCTCTACCACTGAGCTATACCCTCACCCCAAGAATCATTTTAAATGTCATGAACTTAATGGAAATTTACTTTTTTCCACACGGACTAAAAATATATCTTAATAACTGATCAAAAAATTTTACAGATAAAAGGAAAAATAATATGCACATTTCACACCAGTATCTGCACATTCCCCCACTCACATCCCCCACCTTGTTTTAGGTCAGCTCTTCCATTCGTCCCCATGCAACACTTCATACTACAAAGTCCCACTTTCCTCTAAAATAGAAGTCTAAATTGTCATTTTGCAGGCACTTTACAAAGACTGAAATTATCATTACTGACGAATAGTTTGCTGCGGCTTGCGGGCCCACGTCAAGCTAAATTATGGGAGAGCATTAAAAAAGGAAAGACTGTTTTTCATGGCAGTCAAAGACACTACGGCTCTGGGTGACGTGCAGGGCGTTCAGCTCCACGGTGAGTGGACCTTCTCATCTAAAATGCTTACATGTCTGTCTTTAGCCTTTCCACCCAGAGGAAGGGTCTCTGAGCGGTGCCTCTGTATCCATCACTTAACTTCACACAATTATACTGCATCACAGCCTACATCTTAGTTAGGTGAGTGCTTCAAATGAAAAAGTTAAAATTACCATTTAAGAAGGGCAGAGGTTCTTGAGCCAGAACGGCCCAGGGAAATTAAGTAACCTCGTCATTTCAAAAGGCAGGAAACAAAGACCAAAGGGTTCACAGGGTTCGCATGCAGGTTAGGAGAGAGAGCTGACAGCTGATGGGATAAATATCTGATGGAGCATCCTGGGGCACAGCACTCGTTCCACTGGTCCTACATGAGCCTTAAGAAGGGACGCTACGGAGAACCAGAGCTGAGCTTCCTCAGAGCCTGGACTGCACAGGTGAACGCCAAGGACGGCCTCTTACCCACTGATGTGTGTCCAGTCCTCAGCACAGGACTGGGTCCCTAAAAGGGGTGAAGTGTTCAATACGGAAGAACTTCCACGCAAAGCTGGGAACAGCTGAAATGGATGGCCTTGGAGCAGTTTCTCCCTCCCTGGCCGAAGCACAAGACAGGGTGACTGCCGAGTGGAGGGGCTGTGAAGGGCTGTGAGTGTCAGACAGGCAGTTGGTCTACATGTGAAGACCCCCATTTAAGAGAGGTTATGACTCAAAATCCAAGTCTCCTAATTTCTAACTAGTGCTTTTCTTTCAAACTACCCAATTGAACAAATAACAAAGTACAGAAAGAGATCAGCTTTATTTTAAATCAAGGCTGGTCTAAATAAAGTCTAAATCCAATTCAGTGTTTGGCCCACAGTAATTTATTTCTTCTCAAAGAAGTTGAACCATTATTGCAGTCTTGCAAATAATTGCAATCTTATTGTTAATTGGGCTTTAGGTGGGTTGGCTAGCACTGAGCTGAACAGTCATTTCTTACGATTAACTTTCAATATAATGCATCAATAATTGTAATAATGTGTAGCCCCCAAACAGTGGCACGGGCTTCACTGTGCTAAGCAAAATTAGTTCAGATACAAAAGCAAATTCTCTGTGATCATCATTAAAAAATTAGAAGGAATCAAGAGTTACTCCCAAAAGTCATGCAAAAAAAATTTCTAAACCAAGGAAAAACAAAAGGGAGCATCTTTGTAAAAAATTTATAAAATTAAGCAATCAGAGAACCCTAGAGTCTGAAGGAAATGAAGAGGTCAGAGAGTTCAATTCTATAAAGCAATGCGTTGTGCCGCATTCCCCACAGATGATTACTCAGCCCCTGCAGGAAATTTTCCCCTCACTATTTTTCAAGGGAGTCTGTTCCCTGTAGGATGGCTCTGCTTTTTTGGATTGAAATAAATCACAAGAAAAATGCTTGCTTTGAGAAAGGACAAGCTGGAAATAGGTTTATTATAATGGAAAAAATAATAATAACTAACAACTGAGTAATACTTCAGATGTCTCTAGACATTTCACATGAGAAAATTCACTTGATTCTCGCAAAATACAAAGAGCTGGATATGAAACGTAGCCTTTGATATTAACGTGCCCAAAGGTACCCGCCTAGAAAGTCTTAGCATGAAAAATGCAGACCTCAAGACTTAAGGATCCGGGCACATGCAGGAGATGCCGCCCATTGAAAGAGGTAAATAAAAATTCAACTCGTCCTCTTGGCTTCAAACTTACGCCACTGTGAACTGTTTAACTCACAATGCTATTGGAGAGAAACAGGACACTTACTTTCCCAAAGTACGTAATTAGTTCTTTTGGTAGAAATTTGAAAAGGATTTACATCTGGTCATTTGAACTATGTCTACATACACTTATAACTTCATCTTGGTTCCACTCATCTTACCCTATTTAAAAATACGTTATTAACTCTTGCCTGTTGCATCTTTGCATGGGTAACAAAACTACGAAAATTCAATCTGAAGTTGGCAATTATAGTTTCGGACAATGAGCTTTTGTTTCATTTATTAAAACTGACGCTAGTATTTCCAAGTCAACGACAAAATGTGTTCAAGAAGTTAATAGAAATGTAGTTTTGCAAAAACTCTTTATGCATTGGACTTTAGAGAGCCAATTTCAAATCTAAATATGCTCAGGCTCAAAAACAAAGGGTTTTATTTAAGGGGAAGGTAGGACAAAAGCAGCTGATATCCCAGGGGAAATAACAGGGCTGATTTAAACTGATTCGATGATACCCAGGAATTTGACTCTCGCTTTGCACCAAGTTTGAAGGCAGCAGGGCAAGTGCTATGTGAATAACCTAAGGGAACTGGTGACATTAAAGATTCCGTACGGTTCTGCAGGGAATCAATTTGGGATAATATAACTGATACACTTAGCTCTCTAAAACTTTCTGGCACCGATAGAGACAGTGAGCTCATAAGGGCCCCATCTCTGAACTGTTGGACTTGATTTGCCCTGATGCCCTGTCAGGCATAGAAGGAAAGGGGCTGCTGTTCCCTCGTCTCAAGCTAGGGCGGCAGGGCACGGCAGAAGCACCAGGGCTTTCGAGCCCATCAGAATCCACATCCCAGCTCCGCATCTAATAAATTCTTCATCTATCTGTGACCAAACCAGGCCAGCTTTGGGTGTTGTCACATCTAATCTGGCACCTGCGTCCAGGCCAACACTCACAGGGGAAGGAACAGTACTCTGAGTAAAATAATTCCTGCACCCTCACCGCAGGCTCACAGCCAGGGAGGAGCAGGCGCAAAGAACTGGCTGCATCTGAATCTGCGATGACACCCAAATGACATACAATCCAAAAATTTCCTATTTCTCACTGTGGTCATATGGCCCCCCAGGCTCTCAGTCAAGTCTGGCATTTGTAAGATCTGCTGCTCTTGGCATTCTTTCTGGGGTGGAGCCTCGCAGCAGGACTCAGCCCCCTTTTTGTATCATAAGAAAACCCCACACGTCTCCTGGATCCAGAAATGGCTTTCTCGGATTGTTAGTTCTCTAGAGGAAAGTGTCCGGGAAGGATTTGGAGATATTCTGAAATATGAACCATCAATTTCACTAAAGTCAAGTCATAATGGGAAAAGAATTTGAGAGAGGTAGGAACAGAGGACGGAACCTGAATTAAACAGCAGGCAAAGCGCTGTAAATCTGTTTTCTGTCACCAATGACATTTTCATTTCCGTTTCTGTGACTTCATCATCTAGTGATTCTACTTTGGCTTCTATTTAACACATTTGTACCAATTTGCCAGCTGCTATTAAACGATTACTTTCAATGTGTTTTAAGTTGATTAGACTTACAGGATTGTTAATCAAAATAAATTTCTAGCTGCTAAATGTTAGCCCCCGAAAAATAAACACAACAAAGTGAGAGAAAGGAGGCTACACCAAAGCCTCAGGTTCGATTTGGGGACGTTTTGAGTCAAAGGACTTACGTGGCGTATTTTAAACCGCTACCACCACCAACAAAAACCTTAACTGTTTTTAATGTAAGTTTTAATTACTATTTTTGTTATAAATTTTGCTCAAACAATAACGAGCAATTTATAGCAACTAGAAAAAAAGAAACCAACCAATGAAAGGGAGAGTGTAGAAGCAAAAATACCCACTAGGTTCTCATTCTAATCACACTTAAAATAGCAATATTCATGCAGTGTATTTCAAGGATGAAAACCACACACAACTTGTTGTCATAAATGTCATTGCACAGACAAGACAAACTACCCTGGATATTATCTTCTGAAAATATCCTGCAATCAGAGAACCACATCCACCTCTAGAGCTATTCAGGCACCCCACAAAGACCCCCAGGGAGTCCCACCTTCCTTCCCGTGAAGCCCTATGACTAAGCCTATCTCTTAGACCCTTTCTGGTCTTACTAAGTATTTTTATTAACAATCTTCTTTATGTGGTTTCCCAAACCCAACAGCCAGCCCCTCAGTCTTCAGAATTTTGCGACTGATGAGCCAACAGACATGATACAGCAATACCAGCATTTATAGCACGTTGCTCTGTGCCAGGCTCGGGAGGTACCAAACTGAATAAATAATGTCTTCCAGGTGCTCAGTCCAGAGGTGAGATGAGCACGTAGAAGGATAAATTACTGCCCAGCTCAGAGGCTATGTGCTGCGCAGGACGAGGGTTCAGTGATGCGAAAGCCCACAGACCCCTCAGGCTAAGAGATGATCTTGTAATTTGAGCCCAACAGATGGTTGAGATTTTAATCCTTTGGCAAGATGATTTTCTCACCTGAAAACCATAACGAGGACAGAAAAAGCTCCTATAGGACAACCGGGGCAGGAGGAGAGAAAATCAAAACCAACCGAAAGTCACAAGCCCAGAGCCAGATAGGAATGTAAGTGGCAAAGTAGGGGATGTACATTGTGGGGCTGAGGGTGGAGGACGGGCATTAGTCCAAAAGGACTAGTGATGACAGAGTTGGCAGTCCTCGGCCCCAAGGAGAAACCCACAGCAACACAGGTGAGCATTTACTATCTTTACCGAAAAAAAAAAAAAAAAAAAAAAAAGGTCCTTCCCTGAAGGAGTCTACAGTCCCAACACAGCTAGAGGTGCTGGTGGCAAAAGCAGAGAAGTCCACACAGGTGCGCAGAAGTGATGCGTTAAGCACAGAAGGGAAATCATTCTTTCTCAGTTCTCTCTTGGGTCATCTCTCTGATGCCAATTAAGTACTTCAAAACCCCGGGACACTCCCCAACATAGAGAGGTCTACCTGCCTCACAGGAGCTGTGGGTTCCCAGGAAGTGATACAGAGCAGTGCTTTTCAAACTTTATTGTGCATCTGAATCAACTAGAGATCTGGTTACAAAGAAGATGCTAATTCAATGAGTCTGTTGTGAGACCAGAGAGACTGGATTTCTATTAAGCTCCTAGTTGGCCCTGCTGGGCTGCAGCCTGAATGACAAGGATATGGAGAATCCTTTCTCTCCTGCTACGAAAACGGGAAACTGATGACAGGGGGAGAGAGGATCCGCCAGATTATAGAAATATAATCTAAAAGGAGACTGTGTAAAGTGAGGCCAAGGAAAAGCTGGAATTAGTACACTGCTGGAACAGAGTGAATGGGGAATTGACATTTATTAAGTATCAATTTTGTACTAGGCACCTCCACACACGTTAACTTTCACAAATCCTGGGAAGAACAGGTATCACTTTTCATTACCTTGAACGTTTAGGAACTGTTCTGAAGTCCTCAAATTCACACCCTCCTGGCTCCAAGGTCTGTCTGACTCAAAAGGCTGTGCTTTTCCCTCTAAAAACATCTAACTCAGAAAAGTCAACTTCAGGAAACATCCAATCCTGAGGCAGGAATTTTAAGGAGAAGCCACACAATGCTGTAGCCTTTCTTTTCTAAACATGAAGTGCTACGTGGTAACTGAAGGAAATGCAATTAACAGATCCCACCCTAAAATTCTAATGTACAGAGTAAACTTACATGAGCATAGAGTAAAACGTCGTAAAGCCAAAAAGTAAACACAAATTTGCTTCCCAAAGGAGTCTTGTTCTTCAAGGCAAACATTAAAACCAAAATTCCCCAAAGCCTAAGGTAAACAACATAATAAACCAGAAAACACATACAGAAAATTGATCAAGTGTCAATGCATTGTGAGCTTTAATTTTCAACAGGGAATCCAATTCTTTCATATTTGATTTAGTCCACAGCGTATCAAGAAACCTAAACAAATACC
Source organism: Camelus ferus (assembly GCF_009834535.1). NCBI lineage: Eukaryota > Metazoa > Chordata > Mammalia > Artiodactyla > Camelidae > Camelus > Camelus ferus. The sequence continues at coordinate 4,403,610 of NC_045705.1, forward strand.
ATTTAACACTCTAATTCTAATGGATTAAAGAATACAGGAATTTGGCTTAAAGAGACAGTGTATCTCACAATGAGCTCACCAGCATTGCCAGCTGGGACCAGTTAACCACATTTACCAAATAAGGCAAGTTTTTTCAATGCTTAAAATCTTTCTACAGTGAGCTCACTTCACTTCTCACTGGGTTTCTACGGTAATTGTACAGGTCATCTCTCCTACTCGGGGCCAGTAAATCACCAGGCTCTCAATGCAAACGTGGGCTGCATGGTCTCAGGAGAAAATTCAGTTTGGCTTCACTTTATTACTGACTGGATTTAGATTTAGAAGAAAAAGACACAAGATCTACTCTAAAGGCAGAATAGCAGGGAGCTGTATGAAGCAAAATCTATTATTAAAGTCAGTGAGAGCTGTTTACTATTGTGAATAAAAATGGCAGACCTTAGTTTAATATATTTGACCAGTCACAAACATGTTATCTAGCACTAAGTCTACACAAATACATCCACAATATTTATACATATATGTATTTTTTTTGGAGGGGGGAGGTAATTAGGTTTATTTAATGGAGGTACCGGGGATTGAACCCAGGACCCTGGGCATGCTGGACAGGCACTCTACCACTGAGCTATACCTTCCCTCCTGTAAATGTTTAATAATTTTGGTTAACAAATGAATCATCTTATTGGCAAAAATCCTCTCAATTTTTTCCCCATGTTTAATTGGCTGCTTTGGCATAGAGTAAGGAACCGAGCACACAGACAAAAGAAAGTTAAATCTATAATGAGGTTTACTGCGTTCTTAGTTAAAATAACACTGTTGGGAGGAGGGCCGCCTACTCTGTTTAGCAGTGCAGGTTGTGACCTGAAACCTAAACAAAAGCATGCAGTTATAAAGTGGTTTTTACATGGTCTTCTCTTATGTATTTAAACACATTCTTCTTTGGAGGTAAAAAGGATTTATCTGCTTCTTCTAAATTGCTCATGTGCCAAAACCATAGCCATAAACTGAGAATATATATTTGGCTTCAAAGGTAAAAGATTCCCATAAAGATAAATATACTTCAAATGAAAATTTTGCTGTTTGTGTTACAAATCTGACTTTTAGCCACTAATCTGCTGAAAGTCACACCCAAATTTATCTTACTGTAAATTTTGTGGTTTTTCCAACAGAGGAAGCCAAATCCTCAAGCTCATGTGATTAACTCTATGATATCAGAGAAGGCCCTGTTTGAACAAAGACCTATGAGCCTACAGAGGTGAGAAACAAAATTTGTGTCAGCCCTTAGACCAGGGGTTGCAGTGCTTTCCGCAAAGGGCCAGATAATAAATATTTTATGCTTTGTGGGCCAGTCTCTGACACTACCCAACTCTGCTGTTGTTAAGAGCACCAAGAAAAATACAAATGGACAATGCTGTGTTCTAATACAACTTTATTTATGGGCACTGAAATCTGGATTTCACATAATTTTCACTTGTCACAAAAGATCACCCTTCTATTTTTAAAAAAGAAACTGAAAATTTAAAACCATTTGCAGCTTCTGGGCAACACAAAAGCAGACAGTGGGCCACATTTGGCCCACTTTGCCAACCCTTAAACATAAAGCATAAAAATTAAAAAGGGTGGAAAACTTTGTGAGAAGACATTGGAGCATCTGGGCCTTCATTGCGCTACTTGGTCTGAGCTGGTGCTGTGCTGGTGCAGAGAACTGGTAAAAAGGCCACACAGAGGAGAGGGGTGGGCTCCCCCTCTCCTGTGCCTGCCTTCCTTTGGGAACTTGGTGACAGATTTCACAGACAGGGAGATAAGCTGCTACCACCCAAAGGGAAGGACAGAAGTAAATTTTTAAAAGGAAAGATGTGGTAGACTGGAGAATTATACTGACTTAAAAGAAAAGCATCACGATGGCAGGAGCTGCTGAATCAAAGTGGCGCTGGGAGGAAACTGGAGGGTTAACAAAGAGGCTCACGTGTGAACCTGGAGAAGACCAGGAGTCCAGAGAGCTGTGAGGTACTGCAGGGTGACCAGTGGGAGCTCAGAGTCCAGGGCCTCCGTGATTGGACGCGGGCCTGAGGCTGTCTACCCCGTGGCCCTCCTGCTGGCGTGATTTTCTATTTACTAAGCCCTGTGCGGCCGGCAGGAACACAGAAAGGGCTGGGTCCCCTGATGGTGGAACAAAATTTATCCCACACACTCTCCTGCAAATATTGATGAATTATTGACCGGTAGCTTCTCTGACTCTAGCCTTTCACAATGCTCAGAAACCATCTTCTCAAAATACAGATTCAAGACTGCCCACGTGAGAACGCTGCCGTGATGAGGAACGCACGCCTCAGAGCCAACCTGCCTGGGTTCAGTACCTGCTTTGGTACTTACTGCCCAATCCTCGGTAAATTAGATTTCCTATTCACAAAGTAAGAGCCCGTAACTCACAGCCCTGTTATAAAGCGCAAACAACAATAACAAAAATATGGGAGCTGCCTTGAAACTGTCTGACAAATATGATCAATATCTTGACCATCATTATTGTCATCACGGTTACTATCATTAACCAAAAAAACTCCTTGGCGCAGCACAAAACTCTCCACTATGCTGCCCCAGCTGAATATTTCCTGCCCCATTTCTCACTAATTTGCCCACACACTCCATAAACATGCTAAGCTCTGGCCTAATATTTATTTATACTATGGGTTATGACCTACTGGTGGATTATACAATCAGTTTCATGGGTTATAACCAGCATTTGTTTTAATGAAATAGCGTAAAATACAACAAAAAAAACCCAGATTACATCACATATAATAACAGAAGTACATTAACACATACACTCATTGAATTCATGTAAAGTACATTTCTTAATGTGGTTCATTTGTTTTGTTTTGTTTTGTTTTTAAGGCTAAAAGCAACAGCTCTAATCACACTACACTACATCAAGCTTCTAAGCCACATCACAAACTTTTTATATATCACTGTGACTCTTCTTTTGCCTGAGATGCTGTTTTCCCTTACACCAACTGGAAGATTTCTGCCAGCCTTTAAACTGCACCGAAACTTCACAAACGTCTTTGCCAGCCTCCCCTGGTTAGGCGGAATAAAGGGTTTCTTCCACTGTGTTCACATACTACTGCAGGCATGTTTCACATCTACCACTAATCCCATTCCATCTCAATTATCTGTTTCTCTGGGGCTTCTTCGGCGATGCTGTGAGCTCCACGAAGTCAAGCATCGTATCTTATTCTCGTGTCTGCAAGACTGAACACCATGCCTGATGCAAAGCGGATCAACACCGTGGAGTCGAACGTTTTTGTGTCAGTGACTTAAGGCAAGATGAATGATGGCGTGCTCATCAGATTCCTAATGACTCAGAGCTTGGAAAGGAGGATGAGACGGTAGAGAACTTGTCAATAAATTAGGTGATAAAATCTAGATGTCATGAGTTTGGAATGAAGTAACAACATATTACACGTCTCACCATCAGATCCAAAAAGTCGGCCAGGCAAGTATGGAACCAAAGAGCTCCACCTTAAGAGGTGCAGAGATTCTACTTTGATCTGAATAAACAATGTGACATTAACAGTGAAAAGGTAAATAATTGTATTGGTCAATATTGATACTTTTTATAACACAGCAACTAGACACTCTCTGGGGCTTCATGTTCAATTTTCAGTGCTAAATTTAACAAGAACACTGAAAAACTGAAGCTGTTTATAGAAAAGAAGAGTTTGGTAAGTTAAAACAATGTCCTATTGAAAATAACTAAACTTAACAGGGATGTTCAACAAATTCAGATGCTTCTAGACAAATTCTGACTCTGGAAATTTTGACACTGGGTACTCAATACATTTTTTCTTCTTTTTTTGCTGGACAATATGTGGCAATATTCTGTATTTCAGATGTAACGTAAGGTTTTAATTAATTTTGTAGGGGAAGTAGTCTGAGGTTCTTCATAATTTTTAAATCTATGTGTTTCCTAAATATTTAACACACTGATTCATAGTCTTTAGAGGGTTTTCAATTACTCTGATGTGTATTATAAAGTTTTAATTCCAATTTGATACACGTAAAATATAGGTGAGGGCAATAGGAAAGGACTAATAAAGTATCACTGAAATTCAAATGCTGGCATGACTCATTTGCAAAAAACCCAAAGAATAGATTATAAGATGAAAAAAAAAAGTATTCAATAATAATGACTGGGAAAGTCCTTCAACTTTCATTTTCTTTTTTAGAGCACCCTGATAATAAAGTCTAATATTTTTGTGTTTTTGTTTTCAACAAATAAGCAGCTGTTACAGTGTAAAATCAAACACAGACGGCTTAGCTCACTGATGACAGTTAGTCATCTTATCAGATCTCCATGGTTCATATCAAATACCGCAAACTCACCTATTCCTGATGCCTGCAATGTATTCCTGTTTATATCTGCAACTTGCTTTGAATTCTAAAATATAAACATAAAATAAAATGCTTCCAAGTTTATCGTGTTCTTGTTTGAGTTTCCCACAGAAGTCAGTATGAAATCTAAGTATTTCAGAATATTTCTAACCACTTCAATTTGGAAAAAAAAAAAAAAGAAATCACTGATAATTTGCTTCCTAATCACCCCAAGAACAGGGAAGGCAGTGATCCTGAACATCGAAGGTGTGAGTAAAAACGGCAACACACACAGCAACGCTCAGAGCCAACGTAATCTATGTGAAATGCATCCGAAGCATCAACTCTCATGGAGGAATCTCCTCTGCAGCAAGCAGGGCACTGAGTACACGTGGTAGAGGAAAGAATGTATCTACAAAGAAAGACACCAGCCTTGGAACCAAGGAAACCACCTTATTACCACGGGAAGATACAAAGTTCACCAGGGATACCTGCTCCATGGAGGTGGGACTGTTGCTCCGTTTTTAGAAGCAAGAGAACCCTACAAAATTTTCATCAGTTAATTGGAGTTTCTCCCACCACCAGGTTAACCCTGAGTAACTGGACTTGCTACCGAGAAGATTTTGTTACAAGGAAGCAGGTCTGACTCTCACTGAAAAAGGCTGAGCACTGAAGAATGAGAAGAATCCTACGACTGGACAGCAGATTTCACTCTCCAGACCTCTCGGCGTTGATTTCAACACCGATGTTTGTAAGTGAGGCTCCACTGTATTTTATCACTTCCTATTTATGCATGGCACCTGTAAATTGTGTGGAAAATGTGTTGAAGTACATATTTAACCTGAAAATTTGCTATAAGGATCTTTTGTAAAAATACAACTTGTAGGGAAGTTCAAAATGTTTCCTAACTATCAGTCTTCAGGCATCAACATAAGAATAATTAGGAGAGAAAATAGAGATAATTTACCCACAGTTTATTGTAATCAAATCATAACATGAGACCATATCATCTCTATTGTACAGCACAGGGAACTCTACTCAATATCTTATAATAACCTATAATAAAAAAGAACCTGAAAAGGAATATACATAAATATGTATAACTGAGTCACTTTGCTGTACACCTGACACTAACACAACATTGGAGATGAACTATACTTCAATTTAAAAAAAAGAACGAAAAACCAAACAGAAACAACTACAAATAAATTGAAGAGAATGAACTGCCAAGTCCATATGTAATGGGCTTTGCTCTGTGGGGAACACAGGTTCTGAGACATATTTTAAGAGAGATTTCAGTGGGTGGGGCAAGAAGACTGGAATAATTTAAGTAAAATATAAAACCATTCCACATACTCATTTCTTTCCTTTACTGTCAACTTTTTCTTAAAGTACAGTTGACAGACAATATTATATTAGTTTCAGATGTGTAATATAGTGCTTCAACATGTATATACACTATGAAGGGCTCATCGTAAGTCTAGGAACCATCTGTGACCATAGAAGTTATGACGATATTACTGAGTGTATTCCCTACGCTGTATTTTACATCCCCGTGACTTATTTATTTTATAACTGGAAGTTTGTACCTCTCTTTCCTATTTTGTCCAACCCCCTACACCTCCCTCCCCTGGCATCCGCCAGTTAGTTCTCTCCACATACCCATTTCTCACCCCTGACAGCTGGCCCCAGCCCCTACCAGCCAAGCCTTTTTGTCCCCGGATCTCCAACCTAGAAGCTCTGATTGATACATTTCCCATTTCAGAACTTTCTCCTGAGCATGTTCCCACAGTAGGAATACATGTCCGCTGAACTTCACCCACCTCAAAATATCGGCCCTTAAAAACTGTATCAAAAAAATAACAAGATGCCTTCATGTTTGAAAACAATAGTATTGAGTCAAAATGAAATGTGGTGAAATATGAATAAAGTCTATATATTAGTTAACAGTGATTTTTCGGTGTTAATTTCTTAGTTTTGACAAATGTATCATGGAGACATAATATGCTGATACTGCGGGAAACTGAGGAAACGAAACTCTGTACTATCTTTGCAACTTTCCTGTATCTAAAACTAATTAAAATGACACACATTACTATATAGAAAACAGATAAAACAATAAAGACCTATTGCATAGCAAAGGGAACCATACTCAATTTCTTAGAATAGTATATATGGAAAAGATTCTGAAAAGAAAAAATATATATGTATGTATATTATAACTGAATTACTTTGCTGTACATCTGAAACTAGCATTGTAAATCAACTACACTTCAATAAAAGTATTTTTAAAAAATAAAATAAAATGCTTATTTTGAAATGGAAAAAAGAGCATATCCTCCTCTTATCTGAGCAAACAGTAGCCACTTACTAAAGTTACAATCATCTATATCTGTACATAAACACTCATACACATGTAACATAAAAAGATGTAATATATGTAAGTTGAATTGTTCAGCAAAATGGTTTTGGGTTACAACCCTATCCAAAATTCTAACTCTACGTGAGGCTCAGCGTTTCCAATGAATGGCAAGTTCTAAAACGTCCATAAAAACATGCTACCCTCAGAATTTTCAAAGTATGTGGAGACACCGAATGGTTCCACCTGTCAAGCATAGAGACTGTGACCGGCTCACTGTCTCCAAGGAATGTGATCTGTGTGTTTTTCCAGTGGTGGCACCGGGGTCAATCAGAGCTGATACTCACCTCGTAAGAATGCTGTAAAAGATGGTGAAAACACACAATAAACAATAAAGAAAGGTTTACATTCCCGTGAAGGAGGCAGGAATGGTATGGTGCCAAACTACTGAATTAGGGATCAGGAGGCTGGATCTGAGTCCCAGCCAGAGCACACGGGCACCTCTGGGCTGGTGGCAATGCACTTGATCTTTCTGGGTCTCAGACAGTCATCCGAAAAATGATGATACTCCCTGCTTTGTAAGACTTTTGTAAGTAACAGTGCTGCATAGACTGTAAACTGTTATTAATTATAAGGAATGTCCATCTCACGCCTCTTGCTTGGTACGTCCGTGAATCACTCTATCTAAATATTTAACAAGCAACTTGGATTTGTATCTGTCCAGGGAACAAAATAAGGCAAACTAACCTACATGAACAAAGACCTTATTTTACTGCAATACTTTAATATGGTAGTATTCTGCAACACTGACAGTAAGTACATAATAGCAGTAATTATTATTAATTATAAAACAAGAGAAATGAACACCTTGGTACCTACATGGAATAAATTATGCTAAGCAATTTATATGAAATGTCAAATGATGCTTCTCATATCAATTCTATGAAGATGGTTCTGTTACTGTCCATTTTTCAGATGGTGAGACCAAGGCTTTAAAAGGTCATTATCTTACCTAAGTATTTCCTGTAAGTATTAAGTGCCAGATTTTGATCTCAAGTTTGTATGACTCCACAGAACTAGTTGTTAAATGAATATAAGACATTACCTTGCTCTCTAAATGAGATAACCAGGCAATTTTCCTTCTTTAAGAATAAGGAAAAGGAACTAGTTAACATTTCTTGAGCATTACACACGTGGTAGTGCTACTAAAGAACTCTATAGGCTTTCTCTCATTTCTGTTTAAAATCTAACTCCCTTCCTAGTTATGTGACCTCAGCCCATTTGCATCACTTCTCTGTGCGTGTTAGCAGTCCACTTACCTCATACGCTGGTTGTGAGAGTTAAATGAGTTTACACGTAATGTGCTGCGGGCAGCACTTGATTAACTGTCACAAAAGGGGAACTATTATTGTTCAAAAACGTGATCAAATAACAAAGTCAGTAATTCTGCAACTCTATATAATGTAATAGATTCTGACAGAAGGTACGATATAGAGAGTTACAAGTAGGTTCAAGAAAACTATCAAATGGTTTATAGTTCGCCCAGAGAATTCAGTCCCAAATACAGCCCTGGCCAGAGAATACCTGTCTGAGAGAGACTGGGCTCAGCAGGCATCAGCCGCTCATGAGAAACCAATCCTGACCATTCCCTGCAGGACCTGTTGAAAACAGGACGAAGGTGGAGGGTGACCTAAATCCGCCCTATAAACCACTTTCTTTTGGACTGTTCTCATCATAAATCCCAAGTATTTATTACCCATTAGATCAGATGAGTAACTCAGTTCAGTGGCAAAATCTTTTTAACGTGCAATCAGTATCTGTAATTCCTCTAGATTCCCTAAAGCATTTGGGTATTTGAGAGAACCAAGTATGTGTAGCCATTTTTCACATAAAGGAAACCTTAAGCCTATAAATGGAATTAATCATAACAATTCTCCCCAGATTTTTTTCAAAGATATGACATGTTAAAATTATTATTTTGAAACATGCCTCGCCACAAAATTAACAAATGTTCAGAGTCAGAACCAAACTCTACTATGGACAGACAAAGGGACAAGAGTTATCCAGGTCTACTCCAGTCTTCAATATGAAATCAACATAAAGAAAATCAAGTTTTATTTTTGCATGATCAATACTGTATTATTTATTTTTGTTTTAAAACCATGGAAGAATGTTCACATGATTTCTAGTAAAGTCTCACTGAAAATGAAAACCAGTCTTAAGAACATTTCCCATAGAAGTGAAAATGTACCTTTTAACGTTTATGGGCAACATTTCTCAAGTTTCTTTTGTCTAATAAAAGCAGCCAATGCCAACTGCCTAGTGTGTGCTGTGAAACTTTTAAATCAAGGGACATGTATTCAACGGGCTTAATTCAAAGTGGGCAAGTCTAGGCATATTTGAAATACTTTTATAATTAAGATATTTCACATCAAATCATTTGTGTGCTGAAAACAGAGGGAAAAAAAACTCACAAAAGAGTATTCTAAAGAGCAGCATGGAGGAATCGAAAGACTGCTCGTCTGAGGAACTGAGTTCTAGTCCTCACTCTGCCACCAACTAGCTTCTCAGTCTGTTTACACGCGGGAAGTCAGCCCCTGGCCTCCTGGAAGCCAGTTCTGTCTCTGAAAGTATGTAACAGTATGGCGTGTATACATGTTTACACACACATATTTCTCCCCAATGTGAGTATCTTTGATTAGGAACTCAGATATGAAGTGCTACCTCCACTCTGGAGTCAGCCAGTTCACGCAGGAACAAGTGTGCAAAGTACAGATAGGACGTACAACTTATTCCTCTGGGGGCAAGGAGGAACCTCCAATGCAATGAAATACAGCTGCCAGTTAACACAAAAAGTGTGAAAACAAGTTACAGTTCCCCTTGCTCTAAAATAATGCTGCTCCAGATCTATTCATACTGTGGAAATTCTGGTTGGCGTGGATCGTTTTGAATGCCTACTTTCCATTCATTTCTAGAATTTAACGCAGCAGTGTATCAGGAGATGAATTAAAGAAACCAAACACTCGGTTCTACACGCTGACCCACGGAACAGGGCAGGCCTGTGGCACAACCCCATTCTGCACACACCACCAGATGAAGAACCTTTAAATAAATACATTCCTGACAACTGTTTACAGATAATTTTTCTAATCCTTAGCTATTCAAATGCAGGACCCATCTCCTCTGTCCTTCCGTTCAACAACCCCATCATTAATCTTCTCTACTGCCTCTCGCAGACGCACAGTGTTTTGTTTTTTTCTCCCCCACAACTGTATCTCACTCAGGGCCTCGCTTCCACAGCAATGTATCAGGTGTCTCAAAGCTCCATAAAAACACACTACAAAGGAAACGTTTGTGGTCCATGGATTTTATCCACTTCAGTTAAGTAGGTTAAACAGGTCGTTGAGGAGAGGGCCCCTCTGACTCTGTTTTCCACTTGGACCAAGCTGAGGGCGTCCCAGCTGCAGCGGGAGGCTCCACACGTAACTGCATTCTTGCCTCACAGCTGGTCCACTGGCCTGGACACACTGTGGGAAACCTCCACTGTCAGGACTGGAAGGCGGCAGTGTCATTAGTAGAATAAATTTATTTACCAAAGAAGAAAGTACCTAATTAAACAGGAAGTAAAGTGACAGAAATCAACATCTCCAAGATTTTTTTTCTTTTTTAATGGAGGTACCGGGGATTGAACCCAGGACCTCCTGCATGCTAAGCACGTGCTCTATCACTGAGCTATTGCCCTCCTCCTTCAAGGTTTGTATTCCTACCAAGATGTTTTCACAACGCCAGAAGAAAACTGACCTACACGTGCATCAGAGAAGGCCTGCTATTTTTTCACTTTACTAAACAGGGATTACTTAAGCAACTTAGAAATAATACGGTACTAAGAGCCATCGGGTAGATAAAATACACAGAATTACCACCACCAAGTGTAACAACATTTATGCTCAAGATTTCATTTGAATCAATTCAACCACAAGTTTAACCTTCCAATGAGTAGACGAAGGTATATTACACTGTTGTGTGCTCACAGATGATCTGTCCAGCAACTGAGATATTTAAAAAACAAAATAAAACGGGTATAATTGCTCATGATACTCTGACTGTAGCTAACCTAAACCTTTGAATAAGAATCTATAACCATGTCCATCATTAAAAAGTCCACAATCGATAAATGCTGGAGAAGGTATGGAGAAAAGGGAACCCTCCTAGACTGCTGGTGGGAATGTAAATTGGTGCAGTAACTATGGAAAACAGTATGGCTATTCCTTAAAAAACTAAAAATAGAGTTGCCATATGATTCAGCAATCCCACTGCTGGGCGTATAACCAGAGAAAACTAATTGGAAAAGATACATACACCCCAATGTTCACAGCAGCACCACTTACAATAACTAAGACATGGAAACAACCTAAGTGTCCAAGGATGGATGACTGGATAAAGAAGTTGTAGTATATTTATACAATGAAATACTACTCAGCCATAAAAAAGAATGAAATAATGCCATTTGCAGGAACATGGATGGACTTAGAAATTATCATACTAAGTGAAGTAAGTCAGAAAGAGAAAGACAAATCATATGATATCACTTATACGTGGAATCGAAAAATAATGATACAAATGAACTTATTTACAAAACAGAAACAGATACACAGACATGGAAAACAAACTTACGGTTACCAAAGGAGAAAGACGGGAGAGATAAACTAGGAGTTTGAGATTACGAACTACTTATATACAGAATAGATAAACAACAAGGACCTACTGTATAGGATAGGGAACTACATTCAATAGTTTGTAATAACCTATAATGAAAAAGAATATGAAAAGGAATATATATATATATATATATATATATATATATATATATATACACATTTATAACTGAATCCCTATGCTGTACACCAGAAACTAACACAACATTGTAAATCATCTATACTTCAATTAAAAAAGAACCTAATACACATGTAAAATTTACTACTTCAAATGAAGCAAAAACTTGGAATATCCTGTACCAGAGAAGGAATTCTTCGCAAAGCTCTTCAATTTTATAAAAGTATCACTGATGAAATGAAATACTGTAATTCAAGGCTCTGAAGGAAAAACGGCTTGCTTTCAGACCCAGTCTGACTTCCCAGCCCTGCGACCTGGCGCACGTAGGTGACCTGATCACTCTCCTCACTGTAAAGCAGGTGGAACATCTGGACTCACTTCACAGGTTGCTTGTGAGGATTTAATGAGGTCACAGGCGTAAGAGCTCAGTGAAAGCCCCCACAGTACAGATGTCAAGAACCAGTAGCTATTATTATCCTGGAAAAGGCTCTTCCTTGCTCTGGGATACCACTCTTGTGTTTTCTTCCTTCTTCTGCTGCTTCCTCCTCAGACTCCTTACCTGTCTTGTTTTTTCCCTCCCCAAACATTAAATGTTGAGAGTTCTCAGCTTATATAGGATCTAGGTCCTCTCCTCACTCTTGTTCTTTCCCAGGGGGATCTAATCTAGCCCCATGATTTTAATTACTCCCTAGAGGAAAATTCCCAAACATATTTCCAGTTCAGATCCGAACACACAACTGCCAGCTCACTATCTCCGCTTCGACGTCTTGGAGAAACCTCGAATTCATTCGTTATGTCTAAAGGTCAAACTCACCATCTTTGCCATCCAAACATAAGTGCTGCCTGTCTCAGTAAGTGGCCCCAGAAAACACCCAAATTTGTAACCCAGAACCCTGGGAGTCACCCCTGAAATGTCCTGTTGCTCAAAACCCAAACTGGTTTTCCCTCACTGCCTCCTCCAATCTGTGCACGACATGCACCTACAGTGATTATTCCTACAGTGATTATAATCACTCCTCCACATACAACCTTTCTTTGGCTTATCAGTGAATAAGCATAAAAGAGAATAAGGTGTAAAATGCCATGAACCACTAATAAAGCTGAGCGCACGTCCTCCACGCCCATGGTCCTCTATACCCCAAACGCATTAAACCTTTTTCCTCTAAAATGCCCGCTCTTTCCTCTTTCAACGCCTTTCTTCACACCTACTCTGTTCCCTCTTCAAGAATGTAAAGACGGTTCCTCCCTTCCCGCCCCCGAATCCTCATTTCTAGCTATTTCTTTCTCATCATTTAGTTCTCTGCTTAACCAAGACTTCCTCTGGAAAGTGTTGCCCGGTTCTCTGGACAAGGCCAGTTCCATTAATCATAGTCTCGTGGAGCACCCTGCACTTCTGTGTCACAATCCTCAGTGCATTTGTTAAGTACACAAAAGATAATAAAGGCCAAGTGCAAGGAGCTTGTCTGTCTTGTTTACCACTGTGTCCCTTAATCTTATCGAACACACCATACTTGCCACAGGTGGGCAACCATGATATTGATAAATGCTTGCCAAGTTAATTAACACAAAAATGGCTCTGGTTTAGTCCTTGATTCGATAGTTGTTCATAATTGGTGGAGAAACGCACATAAAACTCTAATTCAAGGCAGACTGTGATAGCTTTTTTACAGGAAATAAGCACGTGAGAACTACTTGATTCTACGAGGAAAAAAGAATCAATTCTGGAAGGGGAACACATATATGAGGAAATACCATGTAAGGAAGGCTTCTTTCTGGTGCTGGGACATGAAATAAGCCATGGAGAGCTAGCGAGACGTCAACAAGTGAAGGGTAAGAAATATTCCAGGGAGGGGGAAAGTTTGGGCAAAGCCATGGATGGAGTCAGGATATATACAGAAATCGGTGAATAGACAACTGTGTGGGTTGAGGGAGGTCTGAAATGTAGCAAATGGCCACATTGTGGAAAGTTTTCATTATTGAGATTTAACTGTCTCTCTCAAAGACAACCACTGAAGGTCTCATCATTGAAGAATGACAATCAAAGATGGCAAAAATGTGTTAACAGATTAGGATGGAGGCATGGAAACCAACCAGTAGGCTATTTCAGTATTTCAGACAGAAGGGAGGAGGCAAGGAGCAGAAATAATTCTGCAAGAAGATGAAAAGCATTGCTCCAACGGGGAAGGAGTTTATCATTGATTAAAAAGGAAACCAAAACAAAGAAAGGATGGGGCAAGGATGGCAGATGATGAGTTCTGTTTGGAAATCCAAAATTTTATGTCCTTACAAGACATTGAGAAGGTAGGTAAACGTGAATCTAAGAAAGAGGAAGCAAGTAAATCTCAGAAATTATTAGGTTAATGGAAATTTTAATTGGTCCATAATCAATTAAATATTAATGTAGAGGCTTGACAAACATGTCTGAAGCTTCCCACAAACACATATTTTTATTAATAATAAAAAATACAAAAAATAATAAGAGTTCTTTTATGATTATTGCCTTAATTTTCAACACACATAACTTTGTGCCTAATTTTTATTTTATACATGTGTTAGGAATGTTCTTCATAATTTCATTGTAACTTCACTCTCTTTAAAACAGTTAATTCCCTACAACTGTTGAGATGTGAGGAACTCATAACATGCTGACTTTTTCTCTGTTCAGTAGAAGAATATTGTTTTTATGCTAAAAGAATTCCAGTCTTTGTAATAGGCTCTGTGCAAAATTCAAAATGACGTACAGAATTTTTTAAAAGGTCATTCTAACTTCAAAAATGTTAACATCTTAAACTGCATCATTTTTAATAACCAGGAGAATATCCAAAGGATAATAAAATGCAACACTCACTTTTGCTGCACCGATTTGCTCTTTGCGAAATTTCTCGAGTGGCGCGATTAGTACATCATTAGCGTTTTGAATCTGAAATTAAAAATGCAAGTACATTACATTCTGTATAATTTCACACAAATAATATTGAAAAAAGACGGCTTCTTTATTCAACTTATTTATAAACAGCTTTTGTTCTCCTGTGCTTCTCAAAGTGAAATAAAAATACTTCACATGTCATATAGTCTTTTTCTACTCTATAATTAAGTTGCTTTCACAAATTATTTCACTTGAGCCCAACAATAATGTGAATCATGTGAAACAAGTATACAATGATGAATCTTAGTTTAAATATTTAAATTTCATATTCTAAGACTTAACTCAGCAATAGCACATCAGATATTAAATTTTAAAATATCTTTAATTACACTGGTTTAATGTAGTCAGTTGAAGCATCATTTTAAAACTGAGCCACATAAAAGCTCTTCTATCTTGCCACTAGAATGTTATAATTCTACAACTGCAAAATAAGGCTCATTTTCTTCCCCTATTTAATTAGATTCCTTACACTTGGGATTTGCCTGAATGTTCCCATGTTTCCAACTCCCCTAAAATAGTATCTCATTCCACTTCAGTGAACTATATTTTATCCCAAAACTTCACATTGGGATTTACTTAAGCTTTAAAACACATAAATCTTTAAATTGCTCTGTAGATCTGTAAGAGTCTTGAAAAGAGTGGGGTGGATAGTGTGGGAGCAGGGACTGGATGCACGGAGACACCTCTAAATACAACGTTATGCCAAAAGGAAATCTTAATTTAAAAAAAAAAATTAGAAAGCATCAAAATTAAACATAGGATTTTAAATGTTCCCACCACAGAAAGAAATGGTAATGATGTTACAAGATGGAGGTTAGCTGGTGCCATGCTGGTAACCGTTTTGCAATACATGAATGTATCAAATCAACACGTTGTACACTAAACGTACACAATGTTGTATGTCAATTATCTCTCAGTAAAGTTGGGGTAGGGGGGATAGGCCCAGTTAACAAAATTTATCATTTATTCTATCCTATTATGTAATTAGAAAATGCTAAGATGAAGAGAAAAACCTATTTTTCAAATAAGTCACTCTGTTCTAAAATTGGTTAAAGGGTGTATAGGTGTTCCTTATGTTCTTCTTTACACTCTTTCTCCGAGATTATATCAAAATTTTAAAGTTTCAATAAAGGGGTTTTGCTTTCACTTATTTCCAGTAAACTGGTCATTCTCTAGTCAAGTTTTATTTCTTAAATTCCATAATCTAAACACACAAAAACAGTACACGCGAAAATAAAAACTACAGTAGTGTCTTCCATGACTCTGTCTTTCACCAGTTTGCAGAAAACCGAGACGACATCTTGAAAAGAGGACCTAAAATCCTCTTCTGTGAAAACATCCAATGTAGATCAATACTCAGAATCCTTCCTGAGACACTGAGGGCTGCAGGAGATACCTCCGACATCCATCACCTGCTTCCCATTTGTGAGCTCAGACAGGCACCCCTCCAGACACACTGAGCAGGACTCTTAGAACAGAGAGAGGATTGGAAACAGTAGCAAAGCAGTTCACTTTTAATTCTCACTCTCTAAATCCTCTTTGCCCTCATGAAGGCACATATATATATGCCCACAGACACATTAATTTCTCCAGATTTTACAGAGCTAACGAAAAGCTGATTCTGCCTTTAAAGTTAAAGTGTGCATAAGGGGAAGGACAGTGCCTTCGTGCAAGCTGGAGAAAAGAGCAGCGATAAAGGCTAACATTTACTGAATGTTTACTTTATGCTGGAAACAAGCATGATCTAATGTATTTAAAGCTAATGAACTTGAACAGAGAGATATTTCTAAGTGGTGAAAACTCCAACAACGAGGTTGAATAAGAGCATATGCAGCACAGAACTTAAGTGCATGTATTTCAAATGAGCCTGGTTCCATTGCGTATGGGCTGTATTTAACCAGTCCGTGTATCAGCTGCATCACCTATCCAACAACTTGGTTCTACGGACTAAGATGATGAATGTACAACATTTAGCTCAGTGCCTTACATCTAGGAAGTGCTCAAAATTTAGAGCTTTTAATATCTCCAAATAAACATAGATAATACATGTCATTCTGTATTTACTTACCTATTTGATTCACTTCTATACCTGAACCTACTGTATTACCCTTTTGGTTGGAGTGTATCTTACGTGCACATTATGAGAAGGTATTTTTCCCATGAAAGTCACAAAAGACAGGTGGCCTAGACTTTCTCATATTCAATCACTAAGTATTTATATATGTGCCAAGCACAATGGTGAGCTGTGTGGGGAAGGGGAAAAAAAATGAGGCATGGGCTAAACCTTCCAGAAAGTTGATGTCTACTTAAGAAGAGAGGAAGAAAAAAATTGATTCAACAAGTATTTAATGCTCAAAAAGCCCTGCTAAAAATTTTTGGGAAAACTGAGACAAAACTGATTATATTGAGAACAGTTACATGATAAACTATACACAACTCCGCATAAATACATCAGGATTTTGACAACAGGGAAGGTCCGTGAGAACTAAATGAGTCCAGGTAGTATTTGGATGGTGCATGTGAACTGGATACGCCAAAGAGCAAAAATATCCTCTGAACAGGGATCACCAAGGCTGAGGGGCAGAACTAAGCATGGCATGTGGGAAGGGGGAGTGCACTGCAGAAAAAGAAAGCATTTATTAAGTGTTCGTTAAGAGTGCATTCTGATTGTGGGTGCCCTGATCAAGTTAGCCTTTGGTTAACTTTTTACAATGACTATGAAGTATGCTGGACAGTTCTGGCACATAGCACATGCCCTATGTTATTAACTAATAACGTTATCCAACTGGAGAAATGTGTCCCTTATTAGTAGGGAACTTAATGGAAGAAGTAAGGAAAGGATACCCACAATCTAAGCAAAGTAGCCTGAGCAAGGGATCACTGCTGGCTTCTAAATAAAGGATTAGTGTAAAAACTTGCTCTAGGAAGTAATATGCAGGATGGTTTGAGAATGAAGAGATAAGGCAAGATACTCCAGCTGAACGGCTGCAAGAAGAACGCAAGTGTGAAGTGATAACTAGGTCAGGTGCCTGCGGTGTTGATGGATGGGTAGCAGGGAACTACAAAGGTAGGTTTTTTCTTTTTCCTTTCTTTTCTTTTCTTTCTTTCTTTCTTTTTTTTTTTTTTTTTGAAAACTTAAAAGGACCGAGAAGGAGAGGAATCAAAGATGGCACTAAGTTTTCTTCCTCAGCATCACATTGAGAACTAGGGTCAATGGGGGGAGGGTGTAACTCAAGTGATAGAGCTCTTGCTTAGCATGCATGAGGTCCTGGGTTCAATCCCCAGTACCTCCTCTAAAAATAAATAAACCTAGTTACCTCCCTCCACCAAAATAAAATAATTAAATAATAAATAAAACATAAAGCTATTTAACAAGAACTAGGGTAAATGAGGTAGGAGCATGTTTGGCAGAGAAAGAATGAAGACCATGGATTTCCCTTTGGACCTTTTATGCTGGACACCATGGGAAGACTCGGAGAAATATTTTAGCAGAGTATCTCACCTCAAATTGACAGAACTAATCAGTATGAGTGAAACTTTTTTATTGGGAAGGGAAAGATGAGAAAAGAGAGTGGGTAGGAGAGCCATTTACTAAGACACTGGCACTCACATTCATATCCAATAGTTTAAATCTCTGCCACCACCTTTCTGGGGCTGTTATGTAAATACGACCTGGGAATAAAACAAAACCTGAGGCTATAACAAACCAAATGCGATCATTAACAACCATCCTATGGGGCAACTATTACTTCCTAGCTGTTTCTTCTGTAGCTTTTCATTTTTTCCTTTTGTTTTCGGATTTGCTCATTTTTTTCCTCTTTCTTCACCCTACTCTTATTCTACTAATGAGAGTAGGATAAAACCAAAGTTCCAGGGGTACCAAATGGATAAAAACGAAGGGGGAGAAAAACATCCAATGGGGTGACAGAGATAAAACAGAGATGTGATTTGCTGAGTATTTACTTATATGCAAGAACAAGCCCTTCACAATGGAGATTTAAGTCGATTTTATATGAGTAATGAAGTTCGAAACGGAAAAATCACCTGGAATGGATTAAGAATGTGAGTGTTAAAGTTAGAGCCAGTTCCATTTTGAATCTTGGCAGCCCCAACTGCTAAGACTCAATGTCTTCATCGCTGTACCTCTTACAGTTTCTATAAAAATTAAAGGAAAGATCTATGCCTTTTTAAAACAGCAAGCACAGATTTGGCACATGGCAGGCTTTCAACAGATGTTCGCTTCTTCACAGAATTCTCAGTGTCAACTTTGTGTTCAGAAGTTTCCTAAGCAGCCTTAGAATTTCCTAAGATGATGTAAAATTTAGTTATTCAAAAGGTAGAAATGGAAATCCAGGTTAATTTCACAGAACAGAGACCCATTCAGAGCACCCATCTACAGCGGTTAGATAACCAGGAATCTAAATTTTTTCATAAACCGTAATAATACATGTGTGGTTTTACATCTGAAATATGATGCTGCTTCTGTGTGCAGTCGATGGGCTGCTGTTCACAAGATGTGGGTCTAAATTCAAGAGACTGAAATGGAAATGCCAATACTCAAAGGGCACAAAGTGGATTTACAACCCCATATAGTTGCTTCTGACCCTCATCTTTGTTCACCCCCACAGGGAACACATGCCTTTCATCCCCTCACACCGGTCAACCACATGGACGAAATTCTTCAATTCTGCAGTAGCGCAAGTGTGAAGTTAGGCAGGTATTTAAATTTCTGGTGGATTTAAAAGAGTTACCGTATCCAGTTTTTCTTGGGATAACGGTACGTTACGTGATGAGGTTTTCAGCTGCAATGTCCTCCCCTCCCCCCATGTTCCCACCAGAAGGGTAGGCATGCAACTGAAGCCAACACGCAGAGAACCCTGGGCATCTAGACACAGGGGTTGATTCTAATGGCATATAGCCAAAAAAGGGTCACGCACAAAAAAAATTATTACTACTGCATAATAAAGGAAAATAACATACAAAATGATAGAAAACCCTAATTAAAAATGTGAACCAGGATGCATCTCTGATGACTTAACATTCATAAGGTTTGAGAAAGAATCTAGAGAAATGGAGCTCGGGCCCACATGGAACTCTTTCTCCCCAGATTTGGGCAAAAGGCTCGATACAACTCCTTCCAGAAGGTAACCCTGGTAGGGGCGGGGAGAGGGGATGGCAGAGAGATCATGTCACAGAGTTAGGAGAGTCAGGCTCCCATAATATCTGCAGGATGTGTTACTTTGCATGACCTCACAGAGGCTTCAGGAAAAATACAAAACCAGTTTTAATGCTCCCTAGATACTGATAATATAAATTATTGAAAAGGTCTTTCAGTAATTAAGGCACAATTAACTACTTTATAATTCTTAACCATTACCTGTAAACCTTGGGTTTAAACAACTTATTTTTTATAGATATTGGCCCATTTTAAAATTCAAAAACTATTACCAGTTATTTCACTTACTTTCCGCAGCAGAGAAGCAAATCTGATATTGGCTAACACGTGACGATACCGCACTTACTGGGTCCACACGCTTTCACTGAGGGTGTGTTCCATTAAACCAGGCAATTTAGCTCCCTGTTGCTCTTCTTTTGCTATTTTAAGTGGTTCTAATAAACAGCCACAAGGGAGTGCTCATAAATCACTCAAAAGTAATGGCTAGAACTGTTTTTATGTGGTTAGAAGAATGATTATCCAAACATGTTCGGGTTTTTTTCCTCCAAGTATATGTGAATTATAATTCTCTATAGACCATGGATTTTTAAGTGCTATCCTATAGGAATTTTCAGGGCTCGCTTTTCACGGCTGAGAACCTTACCATAACTTGTTTGTCCAATGAAGTGAGTAGTGATGGAATCAAACAAATCTGAAAGGTAATTCTGCTCACATTTTTACTTTTTCTCCCCCTTCCAAGTTTTGGTTAAACTCGAGTGTTGTTGGTACCAGTTACAGCTCATCACTAGTCAGTGTTTACAGTGTCCCGCCAGGATGTAAGATTGTAACTCTCTGCCTCAAACCACCAAAGGTCTGAAAGACTCCAAGTTTTGAAGAGAAGATTGAATGATATTCTACAGTGCTATCAAAAGCAACTGTTAGAGAAATCTACAACAGCCCAAGCTGTTTACGGAAACAAAACATGGATGATGTAGCTTATTGCAAAAATAATTTCCTGGTGATATGCCTAGGATAGCCAATCCACACCAAGTGGTCCGTCATAACGAGCAGACTGAACACAATCAATGTGGAAGACACCTACACATAGTCTCTGAGGTAAGACTGGATTATTTTCCCACTGGTATTGCAGCTGGGAAAATCAGATCAGAGTCCTAATCTGGGACTACAGGCAAGTCTCTCTCCTCTGCTTGTTCCAACCCCTGACCAGCTCCCCCCTCTAAAACAGCTTCCCAGGATGAAGCTCCGGCAGGTTGTCTAGGGACAGCCTGAGGCTCACTTCTAGATACGGGTCAAGTTAACTCTCGGCAACTCGCCAGAGACAGTCCTCAAGTCAGTCAACCCACAGCTCTCCGAAACTAGAACTCAAAAGCCAAATCTCACAGAAGGTGTGGAAGACAGACATATGAACAAGACCTTCATATAATACGTAATATGAAATCACAGGCTAAATGCATTTTACTTTATATTCTTTCATGGCAGCCAAGTATGCTGAAAAATCATCTTCATCTTTAAAAAAAAAACCAACAAAAAAAGGTAAGGTTACCTGGGACCACAGCAATCCATTTAATTTCTACTTGAATGTCACTTACTACTTCAATATTGAATCTGTTGATTCTACGCATTAAGTCAGTGATCCATCATGAATCCTATTTCATTGGACCTCATCTATTTAGATCTAACTCTCTTATATTTAATCATACTTTCACCTTTACGTTTACCAGTAATATTACTTCTCTTATAGGAATATACTTGGGAAAAGAAATTTAAGTGTTTGGAGAACGGTGCTATATGAATCTCACCTTTTATTTCAGAAGGTAAGCAGAAGTACACTCTCCAGGAGAGTGCACGGGTTTGTATTTCATTTTTGAATTACACCCTGACAACTGTGCAGTCTTGGTCAAGTTATTTAAACTCTCTCCATCTGCTTCCCTTTCTACAGAATGAAGATGATAATATGCCTTTATATCATTGCCTGTGTACAGAGATTAATTTTTATATTTTATGGATCATGATCATAAGAGTTTCTTAATACAAAGTCGTACCTGCTTCCTATTAAATTTATTCTTTGGAGTAGGTCCACTGTAATGCATATATCACTTTTTAAAATGACTTAGGAAGTTTCCTTTGGAGTTTTTTTATAAAAGAGTAAAATCTCAACAGCACATATTGCAGGTCAAGGTTTCTAAAATGGAACACAGTGGTTACAAGGCCAGCAGGCCAGCAATCCTCTCTGCTTCTACAGCTTATGACTGTTGACACCAAACATAACTCAAATTAAAGTTAACAATTTTTTAATAAAACCATTTACACTTGTAAGATGAGGGAGTAAAAAAAGTATTCATCCAGGAAAGCAACTGACCATTTTCACAGAATCTAGCTTGAGACAGTGGAAGAGAGGGGTAAATTGCAAAATTTCATACACTGTGATCTAACAATGTCATAACTCTGGTTGTACCAAATGAAATTCTCTGAATAGTGAGTTATTAGGACCAGAAAGGTAAGTTATTTTTCCTGGCTTTTTTGTTGTTCTTAAACTACTTTTGCTTTATTCCTTCTTACCCAGCAGTCTCTAATGGGAGGCTGAGCTAAGACTATTTTTAAAGCATTTAAGCACCATGGATAAAAAAAATTTTATAAACAATAGACATAACCATAACATATTGTTTCCTCACAAACTTGGGTCTACTTATGCCATCCTGATGACTACTTGTTCATTTATAACTATAATAATGGAAGCTTAAAAAAAAACAGCAAGAAAGGTCAAATTATTTCAGCTATAAATAACAAGATATGTGAAGGGTCAAATTAAAATTGACATCTTAAAAGCAGCTTAAAACAATGACTCCAAACATCCTGCACGTAAGTTCATTCATTGTAACAAACTTTTCTTTTGATTTTGACCAAAAAGCATGCATTTAGGAAAACACTTTTTGAGAATATATGGCTGCATTACCTCAAAGGTCATACAAGGAGAAGTGTTGAGGTGTAATCTCCTTTTGAGAACACAGGCTTCCAAATAATATAAGAAATGCTGCAACCCCAGTTGTTAATGTGTTAAATAACAGCTCCTGCATTTGACTAGGTAGGACATTGTGCAAAGATACTGGTGAAGTTACTTCTGCCAGTCCTCTACCTCGGGACATTCTCAGGAAACCCCAGGATCTGCTGAACCTGTGTACCTCGGGTGGCACTGCTATGACATTCCAGTAACACCCTCATGTTTGTTAACTCTACGGGAGATGGCCAGAGACTTTCCTGAAGCACCGCTGTCCCGTATCAATGTCCTCGTGCCGATGGAAATACACTCCTTCCCTCCCCTCCACTTTAAAAATCAGAAACACTGAATATATCCTGAGTTGAGCCAATTATGGCCTTTTTTTTACCCAGGTTTTATCCCCTAGCTTAGAGGGGTCACAGTGGCTTTCTGTGTGAGGGCAGGGAAAGGGAGCTTTAACAAATTGGTAATTTATATGTAATTCGATCTTTATCTCCTCCTCCTCTTTTAATGCTATTTCTTCTTGTTAATTTTCCTCTACCCTTCTTGCCACTCACTACTAAAAATATCTTTGGGAGAGAAATTAGAATTACTCATCTGTTTTAAATTCTTCATTTGCGAATTTAGGCAAATTTCTAACAGCCTTTGTCAGTTTAGAAAAGAAATGAAAATTCATTAAATAAATGCATGGAGTCACAGTTAATTTATAGCAATTACATTTTAGTAGCCGGGTGTTAATGTATTTTAATCACAATTGCTCAGTATTTGTGTAATGGCAGACTGTTAAAACCTGAAGAAAGTTGTAAGATATCCCAGTGGATATGCAATTTCTTAAATTTCTTATCACAGCTTTGCAATAATGGGGAGGAGCTAGAAGGAAAGAGGAGCAGAGGGGGAGAGGGGAGGAGAGAAGGAAGGAATGTCACAGGATAGAGATGCAAATAAACAAAGCAGAGACTGACCTAACCAAAACAAAGGCGTGACTGAGGGAGGTCAGGAAGACGGACTGCGGGCTTGCCGTGTGCTGCAGGCTCACGGGGGCTCCAGAGAACCGTTACGTGGCATCTCTTCCCACCCCGCATTCAGTGACTTGGGTTGAAATGAGCTAAAGTGCAGCCTTTCACGCCACGGAAATCAGCAAGCGTTGCAAATCAGGGTTGTCAACACACATGCACACACACCCCTACCTCAAGTGCTGGCAGTGAACTATGACCAGCCCATCACCGCTTACAGCTAAACATGTATTTGGACGGCACCAACATTAAACTAAAAACAATGGTAAAGTGTGCTAACTATGCAAGATTGCTTTTTATCAAGTTATTAAAGCATCTCTTTAAAACATGTATACGTGGGCTTACAACATCCCCAACGTAGCAGGCCTTTCTCAGCACCTAAGAGGTTAGATTCATTTGTACTTCTTTACGCTTAAACCTACTTTTACACAAAACAAGGCTTTTGGATTTCCTGGCTTCCACAGTGACAATGGTTTAAGCTTCGCAAGTTTTATCCGAGTGATAGTAGACTTCTGTAGAGCTGGCCTGAGAAGGATTCTTTTTTTTTGTTTTTTGAAGTATAGTTAATTTGCAATGTTGTGTTAGTTTCAGGTGTACAGCAAAGTGATTCAGAGATTACATATATATACACACAATACATATATTCTTTTTCATCTTCCTTTCCATTATAGCTCATTACAACATATTGAACACAGTTCCCTGTGCTATAAAGTAGGTCCTTGTTGTTCATCTATTTTATATATAGTAGTGTGTATCTGTTAATCCCAAACTCCTAATTTATCCCTCTCTACCCGTTTCCCCATTGGTAACCATGAGCTTGTTTTCTATGACTGTGAGTGTATTTCTGTTTTGTAAATAAACTCATTTATATCATTTTTTTAGATTCCACATATAAGTGATATTATATGATATTTGTATTTCTGTCTGACATGGTATGATAATCTCTAGGTCCATTCATGTTGTTGCAAATGGTATTATTTCTTTTTTTAATGGCTAAATAATATATATATTGTGTGTGTGTGTGTGTGTGTGTCTCACATCTTCTTTATCCATTCATCTGTGGATGGACATTCAGGTTTGCTTCCATGTCTTGGCCACTGTAAACAATGCTGCTATGAACATTGGGGTGCATGTATCTTTTCCAATTAGAGTTCCCTCCAGATGTATGCCCAGGAGTGGGATTGCTGAATCATATATTAACTGTTTTTAGTTTTTTAAGGAACTTCCATGCTGTTCTCCATAGTGGCTGCACCAATTTATATTCCCACTGACAGTGTTAAGAGAGATCCCCTTTTGAGAAGCATTCTGAAGCTGACCCTGGACACTGAAGGAATGATAATAAAATGTTGGCTGTAAACATCTCTTGCTAACAAGAGTGGCAATACTCATGCTGCAGGTTATTTATATGTCTGTATTTCCAGCCCTGTAAAGGCAGAGATAATGTCTTATTGATTCTTTAATAGTCATTGCCTAGCAAAGGGCTTTGCCGCAGTGGAAACTCAACATACTGCTGCTAAATTGATAAAGTTATTTCGGGGAGGCATAATTGTATCTGCAGTGAGTTACTGTAACTAATACTGCTCCTCATAGTACTACTGAGGATGACAATCTACTTAAGGAAACTAAATATTTTTGAAAATAAGAAAAATATTCCTATAACATGTACGATATATGCTGTATAGTACTGGTACCAATCTGAAGCTCAGCTCACCAATATTATCTCTAGGAAAAAAAAAAAATCAGTCATGAAAAAACAACCATCAATTTACAATGACTTCTTATATTCACACAAGGTTCTTTACTTATAAATTAGTTTTGCCAAAAGGAAAAAAAAAAGTACTTCAAGTCAAAATGCCGCAAGGGGCAGACTTTTATCACACAAATGGCCAAAATGGAAAGGGCAGCAACCCCTCAAAAATAAGAGACGCAAAGCACCTTCCGAATTCTCCCCACCCCTCCCTCCTCCAGGTTGACCACACTGCTGTGATAAGCTGAAAACCCGGGAAGGAAAATCACATGGCTCTGTTAGATTTTAGCTGGAAACCAGGAAAGGGATCTGGGCAGAGATGTTACAGAACAGGGCCCGAAAGGATGGAGGAGAAAAGCAAACAGGCCACTCCCATCAGGTGAGTGGGGAGATGGCTTCCACAGGACACGTGTGACAGTAGCTCATGAACACTTACCGTGGGCCAAGGGGGCTCTCCTTCCGTCCTTACAACGGCTCCGTGAAGAAGGTACTATTATTATTCCCATTTTACAGTTAAGGAAACTGAGACCCAAAGAGGCTAAGTAATTCACCCAAGGGCACAAATAGCTGGTGGGTGGCGGAGCCACGCCGTGAACCCAGGCAGTCTGACTCCAGAGCTGGAATTCCTAACCGTGCTACCAAATACACCACCTACACCCCTCTCAGATAATAAAGGGCCAAAAATAAGTCTTACCCCCAAATAAAGTTGTATGAAATATGCGTAAGGCTATCATTAAAAAAAAAAAAAAAAACAACGAAAACCAAAGAAAGAGCTATAGAGTTAGAGTGATGAATTATTAGTTTCCTGTTTTTCTAACTTCTAAATCCTGAAATGTAGATACATTATTTTCTCAATGACACATCTGTTTTGGAAAACGTTATCCACATTTTTTCGCATCCCCAAACAGTTTCACTATCGTGCTGATACCATACTCATGTGTGTGATCAAAAAGTCAAGCTAAGTTGAACAGCGATGATTTTCTTGGCTCACAAAACGCTACGTTGTAATAACACAGGGGTGAGGTAAGAATCGTCGTAGTCACAGGGACAATTAGGAAGAGATTACTGCAATTATTAACTTAAAATAGGAGCATTACCCTCATGTAATTCTGTCAATTAAAGTGTGGGAAATGAAAAAAAAAAGGAGTGTTCTTTCAGAAACATAACCATCACAGCACTGCCTTTTCCTAGTTCACTTTCTTTGGGCAACACTTACTTGTTACCCAGAGATGTTTATGTCACATATTACCTTGATACAAATAAACACAGGAAATATTGTAATTGGGACTTTCACAGTTAAGAAAAGACAGCACCAGAAGCTAATACCCAAACACACACTATCTTTCCTATAAATTACCCCTGTAGTGACGGCTTGACTGTGAATTTTTTAAAGATTCTGGGGGCTGGGGGAAGAGAAGACAATCTTTTGAAATAAATAATTCCTTAATTGAATAAACCAACAAATTGAATCAGTGTTGTTAAAAATAAAACCAGGAAAAACTGATGAAAAGAGAAACCTTCGGAACTTTAATACAGAATTACAGAAGTTCATGAGTAACCCAAAGTTATCCAAGTCCTACAATTTAGCAAACAAGAGATATGATTTATTTTGCAAACATTTTCTTTTAAACTTTCCCAGGCATTTGAGCACAGGCTCTTAGTCATAGCTAAGAATTACTTCCCAAATAAGTTCCATATGTTATAACTCTCGTTCCTGGTCTTTTCCAAAGCCAGATCTGGTCATGAACTATGGGCTAGCTTACCACACTGTACAGCTGTCAAAAACTTCTTACCCAATGAAGTAAAGAATCTCATCCAGCCCTTTCTGTGAGGTCTTATATCATGTGAAGTACGAGTGATGCATCAGGACTAGAGAAATTCTCTTTACAACACATGACAAACAGAACAAACCATACACTCTTCCTTATCTGTGAAAAGTATGTCCCAGTAGAAAACACAATCATTTAAGAAATTATTAGCATCTGACCTCTTTTAGGCTTACCCTCAGGCCATGGCTTGAATTACTTTCAGTTCATAGAACTAGGTATAAGGAAGTTTAAGATTCTTTCCCAGAAAATAAAGCTTGGAAATGACTTTCCTTCCTGACACATTCAGACTCTAGAGCGTTCACGATAATGTGCAGAACCTAATACAATGTAAAGCAAAAGATCTCTGTCATGAGACACCAAATCACACCTATGACAAGGAAAGGGGGAAAAATACCTCTTGCTTCTCTCTTTTCTTACTTCCTCTTAAAAAATTAAGAGATGCTATATATTTAGTGGAGAAGAAAGTTCACACCTCCGATGCCCAGTTTACATTAAGCAAAAAGAATGTTGCTGCCAGTAAAACCTTACTTCTCTTTTGGTTTTTGTTTGTTTGTTTTATATTTATTTATTTATTGAAGTATACTTGGTTTACAACATTGTGTTAATTTCTGGTGTGCAGGAGAGTGATTCAGTCATACATATATATATATTCCTTTTCATATTCATTTTCATTACAGGTTATTCTAAGATATTGAATATGGTTCCCTGTGCTGATTAGTAGGACCTTGTTGTTTATCTATTTTATATACAGTAGTTGTTATTTGCAAAACTCAAGCTCCCAATTTATCCCTCCACCTCCCTTCCCCCACTGGTAACCACAAGTTTGTTTTCTATGTCTGGGAATCTGTTTCTGTTTTGTAAACTCCACTTCTTATCTCAACGTTACCCAGGTTCCCAGACAGAAACCTGACGACAAGACAGTCCCCATCAATCTGACTGCTGACAATAAAATCCTGTTTGGAACTTTCTGCTTTTAGTATTGCCTAGCATAATCTAGCAAGTATATGACCGGAGTTAAGGCATATTTTAATTAATCTAAACACTAATGAATCTGAAAATATTTGATGAGAATATGCATTTTCAGATAATTCAGGAATACGTAATAAAGCTGGGCTGTATGTTACAACTATCCAAAGAAAAACAGCTTTGCACACTAAGACACAGGGAAGAGGGTGTAGTTCAGTGGTAGAGCGTGCGCTTAGTATGCACGAGGTCCTCGGTTCAATCCCTAGTACCTCCATTGAAAAAAAAAAAAAAACCTAATTATCTCCCCTCAAAATAAAAATTAAAAATAAAGACACAAAGCGGGTGGAATCAGTACCCTAAAGCTTCCACCTCATCCTTCCCAAGCACATGGTCCTGAGGGCATCCAGGTGTATCTCTAGGTCATCTTCAGTGGCCTTTTGACTTCATGAGCTCTCAAGAATTCTCTTGCAGAGTAAAAGGGGCAAAGACAGACTCTACCAACTTATCTTTATCTGGCATTTCAAGATAAAACTACATCCTATCCCTGAGTGACCTAATGGAGTTTCATGCTTCAAATGTCACGTGAAGTGATGGCTTGTAAATCTTGTCTCCAGCCCAGACATTTCTGCTAAGCTCCCTATCTGTAAACTGAGCGTCTGTCCCATTCCCACAGGCACCTCAAAAACACACCCACAAGACAGGTCCCCGCCTCCTCTAATCTCTCCATCGTCTCCTTCCGGTGAATGGAACCAAATTCAGCCAGCTGCCTCATCCTCCTAGCCCGCAGCCTCCCCACTTCCACATCCAATCCACGATCATCCCCACTGGCCTTAGGAGCCATCCCATCGCCTCTCCCTAGGGCTACAGCACCATCTACCTTACACATCCTTCAGCACCCGCTTCGAAACCCACTCATATTTAATTTTCTGCACCACTGCCAGAATAGTCTCTTAAAAAAGAGCATGTCAAGTCCCAGCTTTTATCATCTCTCCACAACCTGCAATACAGAAGACCTTTCTTTAGCCCACTACCCCAAGATCCTTAATGAAGAACCCTGCCCCCTGCCCCCAGCTCCTTAATAACCTTTTCTGCGGCCACTCCCCCAGGGGAGGTCTTCTCTTCCATCACATGGTGTGACTTAGAAGCCCTGGATCACACTGGGACCTCTTCCAAAGTTCTCCTTCCCTGTTCACTTGCTCCGTTCCCTACCTAAGCATCTCTCAAGCATCCTTTAAACCTCAGGCCCAGGAGTCCTGTCCTTGGTAAGCCTTCCCTCACCCTCCCAGGGTGAGTTTCCAGGGCCTTCTTCAAACCCCCACAGGGCTGTGGTCACACACAATCACAGCAGGTCACAGAGCACGGCAGCACACACCGCGCCAGTCTGTCTCCTCTCCAAACGATGAGTGTATCTGATCCCTGTCTCCTCCAGACCCCAGCAGTGTCTGAGGCACTGGCCAGGAAGCATTTCACAGTCCGAGCCCACGCGCTGGAAGCAGAAGTGGGGGAGCACGTAGGGGAAGGAGTCAGAAGTTAGGGAACAGAAGATGCCAAAATCAAACTGAAGTAAGATGAACAAGGCTGGTCTTGGCATTCATGAAAACCAAATGTCATCTTCCCATTCACATACTGGTTTCAGTCTCAAATAACAGTCCACTCATTCACATGCAGCTGGGTGTGAAGAAGAGAACAACGGGAGTGTATGGATGTCAGTATTAAGGACCCCCTGCCCTTGCCTCCTTGGGGACAAACGGAGATATTAACATGAGTGAACGCAGCCCACCTTCCCCTTGGGCACGCTAGGTTATAGATTTTCACTATATATGCAAACCAAGGTTAATCACATCACTGAATTTTCATTTCTACTTTTAAAAGGTGAATGGATGAGAGTATCGTCTGTAACTTATTCTGATTCTTTATCTACTCTAGTTACCATTTTGAAAATAAATCCTGAGTAAGGGCTGGGGATAGGGGAGGGAGAACAGGCAAGCTAAATGCTACTTGGCAAACCACCCGATCCCTCGATTTTTATTGGGGATGAATCACCAACGCTTGCTGTCTTATCACTGGAAGATGCCTTGCTAGTCTGTGCCAAAACTTCAATTAGGCTTATAAACACCCTTGAAAGAATGAGGAATGAAAAACACAGCTCCTTGTGGTCTTTGAGCTTCCCAGCCAGGCAGCATATTATCTACATCAACAAGGTACTAAATTACACGACTGTGTTACACTTAGGACACTTCGGCCAAAAGGCAGAAAAAATAAGGGCCAGCCTAAGTCAAAATTGTGAGGTGGAGAAAATTCGTTTTCAGAAACGTCTGCCTCTTCATCAGCTGCCCTTCCAGAAGCTTTGCTTGACCCTTATTCCAGCGTGTTTTTTCAGGCCACGCACCACCATCCCCTCTTCTCTCCCACTGGAGCCCCTCACTATGCTCCCAGGGAACCGGAATCCTCAATATTTCCAACCACACTGGTTGGCCCACCAATATTGCTTCTCTAGCCTCCTTCATCAAGACCTTTCCCCATGCTTCCTAACAACTAGTAAATCTTATTTCCTGCCAAGAGCTAAACTTCTTCTGTTACTCTGAAAGCTATTTGCCCTCGGGAAATGTAACAGAGCCCCACAATCCAATGGTGGGGATTTCAGGGCCATGGATGATCCACTGAGAACCTGGTCGATGAAAAACTAGTTGCCTACCCTCTCTCCACGTGTGGGAAAAATGGGCACAGGTTCTTGCCTGAACTAATGACAACTTTATTGTCGACTAGGCTCATATCAAGATATCATGGTAGTAATGTTCCCTTCTTGGTTATATCTATAGATGAGAGTGATGTGGGGTTGATAGAGACATGCCCAGCGAAGGTTATTTTCCAACCAGAAGCAACATAGAAATGATTTTTCATAACTTTTCAGGTGAGAATTTAAAGTCAATCACAAATGAACTGCTTGTAAACTAAACCTAGAAGTTTTCAATGATTTAGTTTAAAATACTTTTCATCCTTAGGCTGAAATTCATGAGTTCGTGTAACTCCAAGGGTTTTTTTCAAGCTAATATTTACTATGGAATACAGAGGCCCTGCTCTCATGCCACTGTTATATTTTAACTCAGAAAGACAGTCCAATAGGCCAAAAATAAATGAGATCACATCAGATAATGACAGGAGTCATGACAAAAACAAAATGAGTTGATGTGACAGAAGATGACAGCAGTGGAACAATACAAATTTAAACTGAGTGGTCATCAAAGGGCTCCAGGAAGAGGTACCCGGGGACTGAGGCATGAATTAAAGTAACCCCTCACCCCCTAACTTCCACTCAAAGATCCAGAAGCTGAGTTCCAGGCAGGAAGAACAGTTAAGTGCAGACATCCTCAGACAGACGTACGCTTGACATGCTGATGGAGGGAAAGAAGGCCAGCGTGACTGAAGCAGGGGACAGCAAGGGAGAATGGCCTGAGATTAAGGCAGAGTCCAGAGCACGTAAGGCCTTGAAAACCACAGTGGGGAATTTTAAATTCATCCTATGTTAGCTATCACAGAAATACAGAGTATGATTAAGATGACGAAGAACGCAAATGATCTTCGACACAGACCGCACACTTGCACTGTCACATGCCACTACTATTGATGAACGTGCTGTACCTCTTGAGATTTTTAAAGCTACTGTCACTGCAAAAGAGAGTGAAATCCACTGAGAGCTGAAGGGAGGTTCTGCCCCTAAAGTGAACTCAACTCCTGCAAACACCAAAAAGCAACAACAAAAAGAACTATGGAAAAACCCTTTGGTATTAACTGCCTAGAACTTCCCGTGAAATGAACCCAAATACTCACAGCTTTTATCTCTGACTCTACACAGACAAGAGCTTACAAGGTTAAAGCAACTGCTTCCTTGGTGAAAGAAAGGGGTTTTTGCATCTGAATCAGCCTGAGTGGTGACTTTCGGTTTATCCCAGTCAATGTCGCCTAACTACAAAGTACGTGACTGTACACACAAAGTGTATTCGTCTTGATTTGTCAAGAGACTATATTTCATGGCCTATCTATAAGCTGAATCTATTTTTCACGTCAAGTTAAACTAGACTGAAAACAATCTAGGGCTAAGGGGCAGCACTGAGATAATCATAGCTCCTATTGCCTTCTTTTAGAAGGCTGAAGCCCAAAGCTGTGAAAATTGCACAGATATTTAACAGGAGATCCAAGACTAACATACCGCCTTGTACCTATTGAACTGAAATGAACTCGTGTCTCTCCTCACTCAGTGATCATCTATTAACATTTTAATACAAATCTGCGGACAATTTGAGACAGTCTTCTACATTATCAATAAGCAGTGAGGGATAAATTTGGGAGTTTCAGATTTGCAAATGTCAACCACTATATATAAAAACAGATTCAAAAAACCAAATTTCTTCTGTATAGCACAGGGAACTATATTCGATATCCTGTAATAACCTTCAATGAAAATGAATATATGTATGTGTATATATATAGTCAGTTACAATGTGTCAGTTTCTTATGTACAGAACAATGTCCCAGTCATATATACACACACATGACTGGGACATTGTTCTGTACATAAGAAATTGACACATTGTAACTGACCATACTTCAACAACAACAAAAGCAATTGAGTAACACATTAGAGATAGACAGCTTTACACAAAAATATGAGACTCCTAAAAGATGAATGCTCTGCTACCCTGCTTTAAAATAATCTCCTTTTCCTTTTTTTTTTTTTTAATTAAACACTCCCAACTGGCAGCATATGCGGGGGGGACGGGGTGGGGCAGGGAGGTAAGAGAAGCAGAGAGAGGAGGTAACCCTGGTCATATCTTCTCTTCCTGACATGTTTTAAAATCAACTTATATATAGTCAAAGAAGTTTCTAAAAATCAGCATTAAATATTAAATGTCTGGTATTATTAGCATTATAAAGATAGATAATTCCAATGTCTATACTTTGTTGATTGAATATCAAGGTCCTTATATTTGTGTTCAAGAGTAGGAAGTCTTGAGCAGAAACTGAGCCACCCATGGGAGGAAATGCTCAAGCAATAGAGGAACATTTTCAAACTCAATCTCCCCTTTGAACATCTCTGCAACAGAAAGACCCTGTTACTGACAGCGTGACAGGGACCGCTGGTGAGCTGAGACAAGGACCCAAGGGGCGAGTGCTTTGTGATATCCCTTTGCAAAGGATGCAGGCGCATTTTATAGGCAACAGTAAGAAACATTTATTTTAATTAAGAGATCGTGGAGGGCACGTTTAATGCACACATTCAATATATGCTTTCAGAAGCTGTTTCCTCCTTTCTAACACTGTTACTTCACACTATTTAACAGTATAAAAAAATTTAAAGATTAGTTCATATTTCTTACTTTTGATTTAACTTAACAAAGTGACACGAAGGCCTCTGCGCCACATCACACATCTAAGAGTTAACAAAACAGTCTAGTCTCATATTGTCTTTATAAATCATTCTAGCCCCTTAGTTTGCTCCTTATATCTTAAGAATCGCCAATTATTTGACCTAAAACTGAACACACGGCCTAATTATCAGTTACTCTGGATGGTGGTGGTTCACGTGGTGTCGACTCCGCCCCTGGCCAGCGGCACTTCTGCTCTGCACCACCTCAGGACCTTATTCCAAATATCCTCAAGTTACTCCTTTCCATTTCCGTTACAGGAGAGCCTATCAGGAGTGCTTCTGGTTAGCTGAGGAGTGGGAGTCCCAATATGTGTATCCCAGTTACCCAGGGGATGGTATCGCCAAGCTGCCGTCACTCACATTCATCTTTACTGACTACAGGGAGAGTTCAGGTTACTTTGATTTGAGAAAAAGGACCCTTGTCTTCCGTTAACGATTTACCTAAATGATCCTAAAATCTCAATGGAACAGATTTAGGGCTTGCAGATACTGCGACATCTCAGGAACACAAGTGTCATAAACAACACTGAGAGCTGGCCTAGAGTTGTCAGTTCACTCTCCACCTAATTCAGTAAGAACGGAGTTATCAGCACTCACTACCCGCTTGCCACACCTTACCAGATACTCAGCAGTGTGAGGCTAGTGCGCTGTAGCTGTGTTCTGCACATGACATGCAGGATGCTTGCCTGAGTAAATAATGCAGGGAAGCAGTACACAACACATTGCCTAAACAAGGCTGTCATTTCCCTGAGACACTAGGAAGAGAAAGTTTCAGAACAGTGAATGCTAGTGCAAGACTACATAGCAAAAGGAGGTGGAGATCTGGATGGCTTCCAAGGAACTGAGCTGGGCCATTGATGAATACGCCATACTCTGTTCCTGTCCGTGCCCACAGTCCACTCAACAGTCCATCCTCAGTGAAGAATGAAGAATTACGTACTCTGTACACAGGCTAAATAAATGTTATGTCTCTTTTTTTTCCCTTATACTATCATGTCCTAAAGAAAATCTTTAAATATCCTACAAAAATGCTGCAACACAGGAAGGAAAAATAATTTTAAAACAGGAATGAAAATAATGCAAAAGGAGAGCAAGGATGGGAAGACAGAATGGTGATGTGACATGAGTGAGCAGAATGTGTGTCCTGTAAGAGAAGGAGAGAATGGCACAAGCTCCGGCTTACACGTTACAGCAGTCCCTGCGTGGAACAGCACCCAAGCTCCCTCTTTGATTTTCTGCGGCATGATCTAATGTTTAATGCCGATCACCTTTGTGTCACCAAAAAGACAACATGAAAATCATTAAATGTTTCTCCTGTTGTGCATGGTTGCTTCAGTGTTTCTTTTTGTAAACTGAGAGGCATGAAAAATATCCCTTGTTCGAATCATTAAGCGATACTCAACTCAGTGGGTGGAAGTCTGATGAGAAAACAGGATGTCTACAGACACAGTCTCCCCTCACAAAGGATTTATTAATTCCAAAGAGGGAAAAGGTAACTTTACAGAGAGAAGCGTGCAGACACCATGTTAATCAAGAGATCGACAGAAATAAGACAAAGCGACATGAGGTGCCTCAATTCCTGCCAAAAACGCACAACGTGAACTTACGCACAAGGAAACACCAGACAAACCCAAACTGCGGCACATTCTACAAAGTAGCTAGCCTAGACTTTTCAAAAACGGCAATGTCATGAAAAAAAACAAAAGATGGAAGAACCGTTCCAGACGTCCACATTCAGGGTCAAGAAGAAATTTCTATGAAGACGTTATTGTGACAATTAGCAACATTTGGAAAAAAAAAAAAAGTCTATAGCAATAGGATGCTATCAGGGTTAAATTTCCAAAGTTGAATAATTACATTGCAGTTACATAAGTGACTGTCTCTGTCTTAGGAAGTATACGCTTAAGTATTTAGGAGTTAAAAAAAAAAGCAACTTGTTCTCATGAGAAAGCCAGAGTACTAAGCCAAATGTGTCATAATGTTAAAAACTCGTGAATCTTGGTGACAGGTACATGGGAGATTTTTGTGCGATGCTTGAAAAATATCTATAAAATTTAAATTATTTCAAAATAAAAAGTTAAAGATTTTAAATAATTGCTAATGAAAATACAAGAAACATAAAATTTTGAACACTCTTCTCATAATGTTTCTGTATTTTCACAAAACCAGAAGTATTTTCCT
Source organism: Camelus ferus (assembly GCF_009834535.1). Lineage (NCBI taxonomy): Eukaryota > Metazoa > Chordata > Mammalia > Artiodactyla > Camelidae > Camelus > Camelus ferus. The sequence goes on from NC_045705.1 coordinate 4,439,428, forward strand.
ACAACCAATCATTTAGTCATGATATATCTACCTACAGATAATAGAAAATAGAAAGTAATTGCTAACACTCAAGTCATACAAAAGGGACAGATTGAAAATCATAGCAAAATGTTTTAAGTTACAGAAGCTATATATTTAGTGGGATTTTTTTAACGTATGGATATTTTGAGGTCTTTCATTTAGTCTAACTTAAAAAGAAAACTTACGTGTCTCAAACCAGGTTTATATTTAAATGAGAACCCTAATCACTCTACAACAAACAATAAAAGCCTAAATACACAAAAAGTTTCACAAAGTCACCATTCAGGGCAAAGTTTATAATTTTAAATTATTAGAAAAGGCAGAACATTGGAACATAAATTCCGACTCATTTCAACTTGACATTTTCCAACTATGTTTCACATTTCTTTAACTCAGAGTTCTCGTAATGTCATAAATACTGCATGGTCAATTTCAGACCTAAACACTGACATTTAACCTAGCAAAAGGACTGATTGTCCATGATGGAAAGTTTGCATTCTACCTAGAAAAGGTCTGCATAATGTAAAATTCTCACCTTCCCTCAGGAAACACTGACAAAGTTTAATCCACTGTTTCATATTACCCACACAATTCCATTAGCATGGGAAACTAAAGGTTGACCTGCGAACAATTTAGGAAAAAGATCTGGACTGTGAAATTAGAAGATTAAACTCTATTAATAACTGGCTGAAAGGTTTGGGGGAAATCACTAGAACTTTCTGAGGCTGAATTTTTTCATCTTATAAAACGATGTGATTTAAAACTAACTCACTTCTCATGAGTCATTTTCAAAGCTTTAATGACTTGTCAGTCTTACTTAAATGCACTCTTATCAACTATTTTTCTCTTGGTTTTGATGAATGACCCAAAACCTCACAAGAAGATTTCCTCATATTGGCTGCCTTTATAATCACACCAACTAAATAATTACAGGAATAGGGTGAGCTTGAAAACCCACAATTAACCATATGATGAGAAACATTCAAACACACTGGTGAAATTCAACGTCAGATGTATTTCTGGCAAAATACTGACTTAAATCAAGGAGGAAGGTAAGAGCAACTAGCTTTTGCTAGCAACGAGAGATCTAATTGAATATATATAAACTTGGATCTATGTAAATATGCACCATAATAGTTATAACCAAATGAAAACTAAATATTTAACTGAAATTAAAAAAAAAGAAAGTATAGCTGTATGCATATAATTAAGAAAAAGATGACCTAAATCGCACCCCTTCCGGGATGTTCTCAGACATACGTGATATAATGTGTACTTTGCTGTGACAGGTAGCGTTACCACAAGTTTCCCAATCAACACCCATGTTGTGCCTGAGAACGTACATTCATCAGTTCAAATCTCCTATGAAATGAATCTGGCCAAGGGGGGAAAAATGATTTTAAGGAAAGTTACAATGCAAAGCCGTATTTAAGAACAGAAAGCACCACCATCACAAAACTCATGTTAAGAATATGATGAGGCACAAAGTCAAGATCATCCTGGGTCTCAGGAAGGTGTTATCACCACGAATCTTTGGGATTAAATCAGAAGGTAACAGTGTCCATGCATAACTATGAACAAAGGGAATGTATACACAGAATGTCAAAAGGCAGAAATTCATTTAAATTCCTTTGAAACTCAACAATAAATGCAAAACTGGAGGTCTCTCGGGGGATATTAAGCTGGAACAGCATAGCATGTAAGAGGAGGGACTTCAGAGACTGATCTCCTCACTTTTCTCACCTGGAGACAGGGGCTTTCCTTGTAAACAGTATAAAATACACCGATGTAAAGATGAATCTCTATACTACTTGGCACATTTCAGACTTCTCATGAAAATGCAGAGAAACGGCAACCCCTGTGCACTGTTGGTGGGAATGTAAATTGGTGCAGCCATTAGGGAAAACCATATGGAGGGTCCCCCCAAATTTTAAAATAGAACTACCATTAGATCCAGCAATCCCACTTCTGGGTATTCATCCAAATGAAATGAAAAAAGTAACTCAAAAAGATATCTACACCCCCATGTTCATTGCAGCATTATTTACAATAGCCAACATATGGGAAAAACCTAAGTGTCCTTTGGTGGATGAGTGGATTTTTGAAAAGATGTGTCTTACACACACACACAGGAATATTATTCAGCCACGAAAAAGAAGGAAATCCTGCCATTTGCAACAACATAGCCATCCCTGACGGCATTAGGCTAAGAAATAAGTCAGACAGAGAAAGACAAATACCATGTGATCTCACATGTGGAATCTTAAAAAAAAAAAAAAGAAAGAAAAGAAAAAGAAAAAAAATGGATACAAAGAACGGACCAGTGACTGCCAGAGGCAGGGGGTGGGAGGGGGGCAAAATAGGTGAAGGGAGTCAAAAGGTACAAACCTCCAGTTATAAATAAGTCCTAGGGATGTAATGAAAAGCATGATGACTACAGTTAATAACATTGTATTATATATTTGAAAGTTGCTAAGGGAGTAGATCTTAAACGTTCTCATCACAATAAAAACCAGCAACACAGACACAGAAATGCCCAAAGAACCCAATGCCAGCCTCCGTCTGAGTCTTCCCAGCATCAACCAGGAGACATGTGAATGAGCTTTCAGATGACTGCAGCCTCAGCCTTCCAGCCACCCCAGCGGACACCAAGAGGAACAATGATGAGTGTCTCAGCTGAGCCCTGCCCAAATTGTGGATTCATGAGCAAAACACATGACACTGTCTCCTGCCACTAACATTTGAGTAGGTTTGTTACACAGCATTGGAAAAATCAGAACACTATCCTATCTATATCTTCTTAAAGGACTGGACAGCAGTCGTAAGGGATTTATAAAAGTAACATTCTTTAAGAAAGTATTAAAACTCCCTACAGCTGAGAACTTTCAGCAACAGGCTGGTCCTATTTGTTCCAATCAAAATGTACAAATCTCAGTTTCCATTCTGGATAAGAACTTGATTTTCAATGTTGGATTATGCAGCAGAGATAAAGCATTAAGAGTCAAAGTCACCTTTGGCTAAAAAAAGGAGAGATGTTCAGACAACTTAAGATGCAGAAGTAGGCAGAAACATGGAGCTGGATTTTTTTGTCAGCAGCCTGCATTTACAGCATGTAAGACCCATATTCCAGTCAGCCGTGATGCCAAGCATCTCGCCTCCCTCCGGGGAAACGGAAAAGGAGCCCCGCTTTCTGCTCAGCACACTGATCAGAAGCCTTCCACATCACATGTCACAACCAATTGCTTGGATTCAGGTCCAGTCTTTTTTCTTTTTCAGTGAAAGGAACTTATTACCAACAGGCTTACTTCCTTCCAATCCACATCCTGCGTCCTTGCAGGGCCCAGGAGGACACCACCTCTGGTCCAGCTAACTTCTGCAAGACAGCAGGGAAGAGGAGAGAGGGGACACTCTACCAACCAGGGAACAGCATGAATTAGCTGGGAGAAACGACACTGAAGAGGGAGCTGTGACAGTGAATCACAGCTTGTCAGACACTCTAGTAAACGAAACACTTCCCTAAACTTTCCATTCATAAGAGAATTCACGACACTTCTGTATTACTAGATCTGCAAAGATTTTGTCCACATGTGGTGTTTGGAGGACTTCATTCCAATTCTTGTATCAGGTACCAGGTTTTAAAGCAAGAGATGGAAAACCCAATTTGACGTGGTTTATGGGACACAGAAACGTATCAGTCCACGAAACAGGAGACAGAGGGGTAGGAGAAGTTTCAGGTTTGGCTAATCCAGAAATTCAAAGATATCATCAAAGATCCCGGTTCTTCCAGTCTCTCCAGGGCTCAGAATGTCAGCTTTCTCGCACAGCTCCCTGTGGCAGAGCTATCAGGAGACCAGAAGCTCCCTCATTCACACCCAGCAGAGTAAAGAGAACGCCTCTGCCCACACAACCAGACCCAGATCCCTGTCGTGCGCCCAACTACGCCAGCTGAGGCTGTGCGGCCAGCCGGGGGGGTGTCACACGCTGGACGGCCTGGCCGTGCGCTCACAAAGCCACCTGTGGCAAGAGGGCCAACTATCAGGTTGGGCTTAGAGCTGGAGCTGCAGCTGGGGTAAGGGACCTGATGGAGGCAACAAGAGGCCAACTTCCAAGTCCACTAAAATCCAAATCCTCTGTGAAATGGCTTATTTGAGCCATGAGGAAAAAAGAGATTCCTCAGTTTCCAAGTGGATTTTGTCCTAAAAGTTCACCAACCATGGCAGTTTTGATCTTCCAGTATGATTAGAGCATAGGATGCATTTTCCCACTGCAGTAATATATTTGCCATGTGCTCAAATTAGTTCTTGGCGCATTTAAACCATTTACAGTTGACGGATTTAAGCTGGGAATGTCTCTTTCCCCCTTTTCCCAGTGGGTCAGGCAGAGCAGAGACTCGCCACCTCCAGGTCATCGTGCCCTGGCACCAAGGGGGCAGCAGAGACAAGGAACTCTCCACCTGCAGCATCAGTAAGAGGACCAAGACCACCAGGAGGACCCCATCTTCCACAGCAGCAGCCGCCGCTCAGACGGCTGGAGCGTGAGCTTCCCAAAGGCCACCTGTGCTTACGGAATACTCAGCAGTCACTCACACACAAAGGTTTTCTCATGAATTAAAAAAAAAAAAAACAAACCTATTAACTAATTTTTCTACTACAATGCTATAATGCCCCAATAATGTGGATGATTCCTTTCAAATTAAGTCAGTTTTGTGTTTTTAGTGTTTTTTGTGTGTTCCTTTCAGGAACTCAGAAACCCATCGTGTGACTAAAACCCTGTTTAATAACGTAATGATGATTTTCAGAACACCGATGACAGTAAACAGAGCCTTCCCTTAGAGGGTACACTCCTCTGTTTAATCTTCATAACAGCCTTGCAAAGTAGGTGTTACTGATCCTAGCTGGGACATATGGAAACTCAGGCTTGGGGCACTTTGGTAACGTGCCCAAAATCACATGATTAGAACATAGTGGAAAAAAAGATTCCATCAGAGCAGATACGATTCCAAAATGTAAGCACAGAAATTTCCAGCTAATAGAATTTGCAAGCACTTTATTAAATCAGGTCAAATTATCTTTAAAAAAATTTTTAAAGTATGACCCATCTCCTATATTTCCTCTGCCTCATCCATTACTCATGATATTTTGAGAAGGGAAAAAAAAAAAAAGATTATGTTCCAAGAAAAATGTTTCCCTCTGCTTTTTCCCTCTGGTCCTGAAACAGTACCCTGTGGTGCCACTGAGGTTGCTCCGCGCAGGATGTTGCCTTTGTGGGAGCTGACAAACCGTCCACCTGAACACCACTTCTCAACAATGCCAGATGACAGCTCACTGTGTGACATTATTGTTATAACTGGCACTAAGCCAAGTAGATAACTGGCTCATTCTCTGACCATCAAAAGCTGAAAATTCTACCCAGACAACAATTTGACAAGAATGTGGGTATCAGAGATGATCTGAGATGTTATTCTCTAGATCAGGCCTTCTCGGACTTGAAACTGCACAAGAAACACCTGGGGATCTTGTTAAACTGCTGGTTCTCGTTCGGTGGGTCTGGGCCAAGCCCAAGATGCTGCATTTCTAATACGTGATCAGTTGGCTCTGACGCTGCTACATACAAGTTCAGTAGCAAGCACTCTGTTCACGGCAGAAAGAGAAAAAAAAGCGCAGCTCTTCAACTGACAGTCCCAGCTTGACAATACTAATCTTAAGTGGCATGGCATCCTTTCCTAAACTGCCACTATCAAATTGGTATTTTTACTTACCGCCTTCCTGAATTTGTCGCTACCTCGTGGACAGTGCTTTCCAAAGAGCATCTGATCAGTACAAAGCTAGTAAGCTTGGGAAATGTTACATACTATCTACTCTCCTTGGTGAGACAGTGCACATGCGTTGCATATTTAAAACTGAGATGTACTCTACTACAAAAATGCAAGCTTGTATGAGATTTCTGAGTACAGCCTGCATGATAGCAATTTCTCAAATCTGTCTCTGGCTCAGCTCTGAAAGCCTGAAATTAAAATAGCACTAAAAAGTTCATCTTCAACTGAACTTTACAAAGCACTGAGGAAATAAAACAAAACTTCTCTGGGGTCCTTTTAGAGGATGTAAGATAAAGGGAGAAAGGTCTCACCCACATGCTTTGCCACTAACGGTTACAAACCAGCTTTGGTCAAGTGAGAAATCTGGAGATTGATAACGGCTGATACAACAGCAGGTACCCTGAGAGCAGGACTCCTGGAATGTCACGTTAAGAGCCAGTTGACTTTCACCTCCCGGTGTCCCTCCAAATCCACTCAGTGGGTACAGCCCTACATCTGCTCTCAGGATGGGGCTCTGGGCAGTCCCCATGGCTCTTCTGGACGTTCAGGAAATCAGAGTTTCTAAATCCCCTACCCACCCACTCCACGCTGGTGCAGGAGAGAACCTAGGTTCTGTAAAGGGTCAGCGCTAGCTGGCTTCTTTTCCACATACCTCATTTTCCATTGACTTCTTTCTGTTAATAACCATTTTCCAGGATGACTGGGTTACTGGGTAGGAAAGTTCTCACTTGATACTTAACAACAAAAGACTCTTATTCTCGGGCCAGGGAAGTGGCTAAAACTAACTCTCTCTTCTGGGTATTTATACAGGTTATTCAGAAACTCACCCCCTAAACCCCCTACTCATGGCTTCCCTAATACGGCAGTGTCTCTCCTTTGGCTAATCGCTCCTGACCCTCCTCAGCTTCCAGACCCAGAAGCATACCTACAGCCTCTTACTGCTGGAGTCCCTCCTCTGTTGGCATGATCCCTTTTGTAAATGACTGCAAGTAAACATTTCCATGCTGGGTTCCCCCACAGATCTTGGCATTCGTGTACCTTTGATATGCAACCAATTAGAAACGCAGTCACTGCCCTGCAGGATCAGCTGTCTGTTCCATGTGTCACAGGCTACATCCACTTCCTAAAGCATGATTTGGGTACCAGACCGCCATGTCCCCGTAACTAAAGGAAAATCAGATCAAGAGTCATTGGTTCCACTGAGAGTCCCCCACCGCTCTACGTGAGGACGCAAGACTCACTGCCAAGTTCAGCCAAGGAATCTCTCTCACAAAACCCTCCCTCCATGGCCACCCTCTTTCATCCACGTGGAATCTAAGAATTGTGAAATTAGTTTTCGCAAACTTCCTCTGAAAATCTGTGGCCCGGTCTCTTATCTCACCTCTGGATAGGGCCCTGATAGCAAAACATGCTTCCCAGCTGAGCAACAGAAAGAACGGCACGCTCCAGAGAGGCGGAGCTGACATCAGCAGATTATTTCCCTGGAAATGTAGGAGACAGTCCCTGGGGGTTCCTGAAAACTGCCAGGTGAGAAAAAGGACTCTGAGGGTCTGGAAATCGTGGAATCTGAGAATTGGTGCAGTAAACATAGAAAACATGAGCTCTTACTATTAATACAATTTTATTAATACTCAAAAGCCGCTAAAAGCTACACAAACTCAGCTTACTGAAATACAAGATAATAAATTCTTAATGACAGACATCAGTGATGGCCACCAGTGGTCCAAATTTACATCTGTTTGGTCTTGAGTATGAAATGTTTCAGCGTAATTATCAATTACTTTCTAATGCTATTGTCCCTAATACTACGAAGGTTAATTTGGATATCCAGAAAACACACCTCTAATTTAAAGGGGATGTGTACAGAGGGGCTAGATATATTCAGAAGCATTCTTAGTTAACAGGAGCGGTCAGTTTAGAATTTCAGAATTAAACTACAGAAAGGCCACAAAACGGATAACATAAATATTCAATAGCCATCTTATTATTCATGTGTTTCCCCAAAAGGAAATGATAGGATGTATCTACAGCAAGCCACACAAATATTTTCTTAAAATACTTTGCACAGAATCATTAAAACCCTGGCATCAATGTTAGGTGGATTCCTTCAATGCCATGCTCTCAAAAAAAGAGAGAGAGAGAGACAGAACGAGAGAGAGAGAGAGAGAGAGAGAGAGAGAGAGAGAGAGAGAGAGAGAAGCATCTGAAAGAAACAGCCCTTCACCAGCTAGAATAAACATAACGCATCCATCACTTAGACTCATTAATCCTGGAGGGAAGCTTCTAATGTAGAGATCAAAGGCTCCAGTGAAGTGAAACATTTGACAATCACAGCATCTCAGTCACCGCATGGTTCTCCTCAACCTGTTACGCGCTGAGCTCTCTGGCAAAGTTGAGCACCTCCAAATAAATAAATAAACACAAAAATCGTTGCCTAAATTGAAGCCACAAAACACAGGCACACTGAAGGCGGGTACGTGCCCACACAAGCTGCACTTGTAAAGACCGCGGCAGCGAAAGAATGACGAACAGAAGAAATCTGGGAGTAGCACTCGGAAGCAGATCTAAGGAGCATGCTACCTCGTAACACACACGGCACCCTCACCTCATCCACGCAGAAAAGGACTGTACGCGCGGGCAACACAGCACAAGAGAAGGAGAGGTACCATCCTTGGGCTCTCTGTTCTGAGAACACATGCCAGATGCCAAGATCCAGTCATTCCTTACAAACAAATTAGGCATGAAAGGGAATGGTAAAAGTGGGGTTTTTTTCCTGATATAATAAAAATTCTGTTGTTTTTATTCGGAGAGCTGATATAAGCAAAACACTTTAATGTCATTACATTTAACGGGTTTAGAGCTAACTTTTTCCAAAGACTTACTGGGAAATTTTCAATTGCTCTATGAAGCTAAATTACAGTTGTGTCAACCCTTTATATACTTAAATGGGTATGCCCTCTTCTCCGAAATGTCATCAGAATTAACATACAACTGGGTAAGATACAAGGTATCATATAAGAAACAAACATAGTACATAATATGAACACAAAATACCATTTAAAATCTGAGTTGAAATTTAAGATCTAAATAAATGGAAAGAAATCCCCCCCCAAAAATCTGAGTTTACACTATTTAGCAATTATTAAATAAGAGTAGTCAGTCCACATTAGTTGATGAATTACAAAGTATTTCAATTTTCCAGGAGCTATCCATTCTTAATTTTATGAAAACAATGCTCCAAATGTTTTCCGAAAGGCACTTCCATTACCATTATTTTCAGTTACATCATTTCTCGTGATTAATGTGCAATACCCCAGATCCTCATAACTGTTTTCCTTTGTTTCCCTATTAGCTCATTTATGGAAATAGTCACTCATCAAAATGACTGAGCCTAGCTCACCATGGGCTAAGGCTTCTGAAACACGTAATTCAGCTTCAGGGAGCTTATAGCTTAGAACGGGAAACAAACCAGTAAGCAATGACAACAAAACCAGGACAACATACAACAGAGTGTTACATGTTATTCAAAACGTCTCATATTTCAAACTGCTCTCACAGACATTATTTAAGTGTATAGAAAACTCATGACGCAGGGAGGGAAATTACTTAAAGCCCCAATATTAAAGCGCACGGACTCCAAAATCAAGTCCAACCTCTACAATTACACAGCTGATCGGTGGCAGAGTCTCAGCTGAAATAACGGATGCTGAGACATTCTATGTTCTTTTCTCTGCATCAAGCTGCATAAAAGAGCTCACAAAGAGCCACCATCATCCCCGCAGCACGTTACTGGATTCCTGTGCTTCCCAGATCTGCATTCCTTCTGGAGAGAGTGCATAGGAGCTAGGGCAATATTCTCCACACTCTGACACTTTGAAATATTCATGCCTCCCTGTCCTTTCACTCTCATTTCTAAACTGTGTCTCTTAACCTTTCCTGTCATCCCTTTTTCAGTGGAAAGGACTTGAGCTGTTAGCAGGCTGTGATTGAAAAACAATGAGGGCAGCCTGAAAGTCAGCACCAGTGAACTTTAACTTGGAGAAAAAAGGCCAAGGGCAGACCACACAGTCAACGTAAGCACGTGCAGAAGAGACGTGGCCACCTACCAGCTGGACAACAACTGAACGCAATCCTGGGAGGTTTCTCACAGACACGCTGCCCTCAAGCTTCACTTCCAAAGGTTACAACGCTCCCTCCGCCCTGCCTGTCTTCAGACACGCTTAGTGTGCAAAAGTTGTCTTAATTACAACAGACTCGAATAAACTAGTGGTTAAATTCTTGGCTAAATGACGTCCTTATTTTTTCCAGCAATGCTTTACTTATTGAAAATCTTTGTTTTAGAATGCTGCTTTTATAATTAGTGATCTTGAGCATTTTTTCATGTGCCTATTGATCATTTGTATGTCTTCCTTGGAGAATTGCTTGTTTAGGTCTTTTGCCCATTTTTGGATTGGGTTGTTTGGTTGTTTCTTATTAAGTCGTATGAGCTGCTTTTGAAATCATCCTCGGAGGAGAATATTCTTTTCAAATACCCTCAAAAATGACATTTATAATCTTCAAGCATGGGTGTGGTTTTGAAGGAACAAAAATGACCATTTATTAGAGGCAATTCCTTGTTTTGACCAATGACTTCATCACAGGACCAAATGTAGAGCCTCTCAAAGGAGGACAGTACTTATGAAGACAAAGCATGGTTATATCCTATGACCTAATAATCGCAATATTTAAATGGACAATCTGCAAGATTCATGAGTGAAGGGTTAATAAAAGAGGGTTTTTTCCAGTTAGAAAAATATCTCAGACTTCAATGGCTATTGCTTAGTTCAAGGGCTTGCAGAACACTCCAAAGAAAACATACCCTCTCGTAATACTTGGATTAAAATGGTGATTTGAGTGTTTTGGCCAATTAAGACACCAGGGAATTGCAGCCCTCAACCAGACACAGCCTCTGTAATATAAAGCTGAACCAGACGTAGTGTGAGCCCCTCCATCACATAAATTTGGCAGAGGGACGCCAAGAAAAGAAGAAAAATAGACCGTCACACCGTCTACACTAACTCTGGTTACTGAGACAGCTCTGAAATACCCGTATCCCTGAGAAGCCTCTGGATCAAGAGGTGGTCCACCATGAACACGGAGAAGCCGGGGGAAAGGCAGAACAAAAGAGACAATCCTGCACCTTGTCCTTCAGGGCAAGATCTTACGTAAGGTTTCTAGGAAAACAAACCAAATTAAATGAAACACACTGTGCTCCCTGACTGCAAAGGTATAAGCTGGACTCTAATGCTTTCTTCACAGAAAGATTTTAGTGTGACCCTACCCACTGTCTGGGACTTCGAGCTTAATATCTACATTTAATTTGCCAGAGCATAGTTTCCTGGAAGAAAAATAGAGCTTTGAAACGGTCCAGTCCAGTGGGAAGAAAGAGCTGGAAAACTGACGTCTCCGGTCACAGCTATAGCCCCCACCGGCGGAGTGACTGTCACCTGTTTGGGTGCCAGGCTCTTCCTCTACCAGTTGGGACTTCCAGTGGTCACGCTACTTCTCAAACCCTCCTTCACTTCTGACCAACAAAGCAAATCATAGTTTTTGTATCAAAGACTGTTACGCACCAATGAACATGTTCATTCATCCTTGGAGGGCAGTTTCTGCTGCTACTAAATTATCTAAAGATCTCTCACCCTTTGGTCTTAAGTAGCTATGCCTATCGACTGCAAAACTTACTCATCTGTTGGGGGGAAAAGAACTGTGCACACTGTAGAATGAGACCACACAGTTCATACAGGCACAGAGCTAATAAGCATTTTATGATAGACAACTGCTCTTCTCAGAGTATCTGGAAGTCTTTCAGATTAAATCACCATAGTGTACAAATGCTGTGGAAATAATTCAATCACTTCCACCATGGCTGAGGACATGAAAGGATAAAGAGTTTTCAGAAAGAAATCTGGAAGTAAGATCTAACTAACCATTTTTAAACAACAAAAAAGCAATGGAATTATGGAAAATGACACTGAAAAAAATAATCAGTTTTGTTACTATTATAAAACTTAATGCCCCTACTCACCACGGACCCATATAATGCAGTGATTCAGCAGAAATTTATCTGGGCAATAATAACAGAAAAACAAAGGACAAAAAGTATTGACAAATACTCAACCATCGTAAGTTCTTAAATTTTTCTAGATACACCCTCAAATTTGTAAATGACTTAAGATTATACTTTGAGGAAATTCCAATTTTTATTCCAGGGCCAAATTACTGACAATATTTCTGTTCTGGACAAGTGGAAAATTATGTAGCCTCAACTCAAAGAGTATCAGATACCCACCTCTAGATGAGTTCCTGACCCTACCTAAGTCTTGTAGAAGGATTATCATCTAGGCAAAGGGGGAAACAATTTCACACAGTCAAATGCTTTATGTATACATTTCTCTGTATTTCCAAGGACACGCACTGGGTATTCACCATCCGGGGAGTATCTATCTAGATAAAGAAATCAAGAGCATACAGTTCCTCCTCTGAAAATCATTTAAGCTATAGAGTCATTAGGAATAACCCCATCAATAACCCCTTGAAACACCCCTAAGTTACCACTGAAGGACAACGGTTTAGAACATGGTAAAATAAGAATGATGCGCGCGAACACATTGTGCAAGCTGTTTCAGGGGTCATAACAAAGTGTTGCTTCAAACTGTGTCGGAAGGAAAAGTCATGTAAATATATAAAAAGGAAGCATTACATAAAAAAAGAAGACAGTAAAAACGATAACTAAGTTGAGTTTTAAAAAGGCAATAAAAGGGAGAGATGTCTGCTGCTTCTTCAGTTTTCTTTTACCTTTTACTCTTTTTTGGGGGGAAGGGGGAGAGGAAAGGAGGAAAGTGACTTGCTCAGGCTTACAAGCACAATTGTACAGTCACGTCTTAGTCCTACTGACGGAACAAGGGATGACTCCGTCACTGCTCTGAACAGGCTGCCAAAAATCATACAAGCTCCGTCCTCCCGCAACAGCCTACCAGCACTCAAAAGTTGGTGATCTGCAAACTCGGAGATGGTATTTCCGAAGGACTGTCAACTAAAAACTGTCACTCGCCATCTGCCTCTACAAGGATGAAGTCACGAGCCACTGCAGCCACTGACCTCCAACACTCCCTGAGAGGAGTTCAGGGTGGAGATCGGGAATGAGGCGCTCTGGGCTCTGGGGAAAACTGGCTGAACAGGCCTTCAGATAGTTAGATATCTTCAGGAGATGGTTTCATAAGCCCAATTTCTTGCATCTTCTCTTATCTAGAAAAGCACTAAAATCATTCGTGGAGACAGATGCCCCTTGTGACCAGCAGCAACCGAAAACGTGTCCTTGCTCCTCTTCCCCTGCCTCTTCTGAGCAGCTCCTCAGTACCTGGGAGGCTGTCTCCTGGGCTACAGTCCTCATTTTGCCCCCAATAAAACTTAACTTACAACTCTCATGTTGTGCTTTTTTTTTTTTTTCAGTCGACGCCACATAACAAAGAAGCCTTGCTCTAGTCACACTGTCATTTCTTTCCCTTGCCGACACTCTGCTCTAGGAGGCAAAGCTCATTACCAAACACGTTTAAGTTCCCTGTTTCCTCAGGGCCTTGGCTCCTCCCACCCGAAAGAGCCTAGAATCCACCTGCCCTTTTCGAGCCAAAATCCTACCCAGTCCTGGTCACCACAAGGTCTCTTTCCACTTCCAATACCCCCTTGTACTTACACAGCCTCACAAGTGCTTTCCAAATGTCCCATGCTTGCATGGGGCTTTTGTCTGTAACTACACGGTAAGCCATCCTCCGAGGTGAGGTCAAATCCTTTCTCACATCTCCCCTCAGAGCCAGAAAGGGATGGGCTTAATAAAAATGTTTTAAAGATAAAAGTTTAAAATAAAAGATAACTGATAAATTAATCAAAAGAGTTATCTTCCAAAACACAGACAACCTGTGCGTTGGTTACAACTTATTCCTGGAAATCATACACTGAACCTTTCTGTCCTGGACCTATAATCAACAGTTATACTCATATTTAATGACTTTAGACATAACCAACAATACATTGCAAAAGTAATGAACTAACCACTCTAAGCCTCTACCTTACTGAAAAAAAAAAAAAGTCAAAATACATTCTAAATCCCAAGTATTTGTCTATATACCAAGTACACAGGGTCCCACTGTACCAAAATGGAGCACTGATGGGTTCAAATAATACCCAAACACAGCTCTGTGACATCATAAATTTGACTTACGCAAACTGACCCATTAGCTATAATAAACATAATTTAACTTCTCCTTCTTAAATTGGAAAAACGTCTTTTTAAAGAATGATCTAAGTTGAAGCCCCTTTTCTTTTTAAGGCCTCTTTGAACCTTTCCAGGGAAATTGGAATAGATGCCTCCTCCTCTCAGTAACATTCCAAATGGCCAGGGAGATGGCAGCAAGGATCACTCAAGCGTCTCTCTACAGCTGAGAACAATGTTCTCCAGCTGACATTCAGCAAAGTGGGCAAAGGGGCCACGGCAGCCTTGAAACACCTGAGGACATCACACTAGGACTCTGGTCTGTACCTGTCTCCGGCTCACCCTGTCACAACACTCCCCACTTCAGAACTACCCAGGAACCTCAGTGGTAGCCCCGAAGCACGTGTGAAAGTGGTGTCTTTACAAATTAAGAGATACCCGCAAAATCAGGGGAAAGAACACCATCCTCTGCTAACTAACAGGGGTTGTCTAGGGACCATCAATGTGAACACGAAACTTGACTGTGGCTTTGCTGTTTGTTCACGCCCACTGCTCCCAAGAGTCTTGGCAGCACTAGCGGCAGAGCAGGACCCTGCACCAAAAATTATCCACGAAAAATCGAGAAATCATATAAAAATACCCAAGTATTAATATTCAAAAAGAAATGGGAAACGCCAAGGATAGAAAAGCAATCCTGTGCTGCTAAACTCCAAAGCAATATTCTTTAGTCGAAAGTTCCTGAATATCAAGAAAAAAGTAGCTCACTGGCTTAAAAATCAAGTCACTTATGTTCTGTCCTTAATCCTCTTCATTATTCTGTATTTTTCAAATCTGGATACAGATTTGAAAAGCTCCACAGTAATTTGACTTTATTTAACAAATAATGATATTGCCTTAATGTAGCAGGCACTGTTCTCAGAACTTTACAAATAATTCAGTTAATCCTACACTGGTAGGGGTGGTCTATTACTAACGGGGACACTGACTCGCAGAAATGTTACTGTGTCTGAGGTCACACGCGGCTAATCAGACAGGCGGTCCACTCACTTCGCCCTCTGTGCTCTTAACCATTACATCACGCTGGGATGTCTCTCCTAGAACATCCCAAGCTAAACTCCACACATCGCCTCACCCTCCCCAATCCAGCATTCCCTCCACATGCAATGGCATCCCCAACCTCTAAGTAACCGGCTGCCCTTTCCCCCCACACAATCAGGACTTGGTCCTTAAATTCTTTTTCCACCCACCACTTCCTTCCATCCCTTCCTGTCCATCTCCACTAGTAGAGTTAGCATTTAGGACCTCATAATTAACTTGGCTTGCCTCTGGTTTTCTGTGATCTGTTCTAGATACAACCCATAAAACTGACTAATCCACTACGCATTTAGCCATCGGGGTCCCTTGCTAAGTGTTGCGAATGGAAAAATGAATCGAAGCCCTGCTGCTGAGGGAGTGACAAGCCAGGTTCTCCAGCTCTGATCATGTCAACTGAAAATGCTCCCTGAAACCCTACTGTGTGCTGAACTGCGTCCAAACTCCTCACCTCTCTTCTGGGTTTTCCGTCCTGTGGATCTGTTTCTCCTACCCTTTCATACAAACCAAGTCTTTCCTATCAAAGCCACCCATATTTTGCCATCTCCCTGCATTTGCTCATGCTCTCTTTCCTGTCACAGCACCAGCTCTGCCACCTCCGTACGGTCTGGCTGAAATCCTGTCCAAATACCAAGGGTCCACTCTCTCAGATATTCCCACAGGCAGCTTCCCACAGACCAAAGAACCAGCGCACCCTGAGTCACACAGGACGTGTCAGTCTGCCTGGCATTTTCCTGTTTGCAAACAAGCTCTCATTTACAAAAGCACATTTAAGTCTATCCTTTGGGATGAATACATTCTCTGATACTCACCCCAGGAAGGGCTAGCTCAGCTGAACGTCCTTCCTCCCCACACCTGCCTGTACCCGGCATTCCCTTCCTGCCTCCCCCTTCTCCTCCATCTGCTGTTGCTGGCGAGTATCATTTCAGACCTGGCGCAGATGCTGTCTCCTCCACATCCCTCCAGCTACAAGCCACCTCTCCCTCTTCTGAATCCTCCTAACACTTCACCTGGGCAAGTCTTCTAGCATTCACCACCTGGTACATTATTGACACGATTTAGGGACAGCTCCACCAGTAACTCAGCACCTCAGAACAGACACTTGCTTTATTCATTTCCTACACACTCATCATCTGATGGCCTCTGTGCTACAATAATGATAATGGGTGAATAACGGGTAATGGGTGATTGCACTTATGCATGTTGGTCCTTGATCGAGAAGCTAACAAAAGTAAAGAAAGTGAACCAGGTAACATCCAGGAGGCAGGATGGCAGGAGTGGGCAGAAGTGCATGGAGAGGTAGACCAGCAGGCATTCCCAGCCTCTTTCAGGCAAGGTAATTCCCTTCTCCTGTGGTCTCCCCATGGTAGACCTGCCCTTTGTCTACTGGAGCTAATAGGAATGTTTGTTAATGTTTGAAGTTATTGTTTCACACAAGCAATTACTGGGAAGCAATGAAAGCTCTTCTTGACATGCCGAGCTGGAACGCTGATGCCATTCCTACAGACAGATGGTTACACTATCGGCTTGGTTCCATGTAGCTATTTACCGAACACCTTACGCAAGGCCCTGCGAACTGTCTGGAATGGAGCCAGCTAGAAAGGCAGTCCTGTTTGCGGTTTAGAGCTGCGCTTCTGGATACAGGTTAAATTTCCAGTTCTGCTGCTTACAAACATCAACAATAGGCTGGCCTCAATTTTTCCATCTGTAAAGTCAGGACAATACTGTCACTTGGCTCCTGCAGTCAATGTGACAATTAAATAACCGTGTGCAAGCAAAGTGCTCATTAACACCGTGTCTGGCAGACAGGAAAGGGTTAAGCACCATTACTTATTCTACAAACATGTACAGACTGTTATTTGACTTAAAGAAATTTATAATCAAGTTGGAGAAGATTACACTTGTCAAAACACTTCATCTGAATTCAATTCAGGAACCATTTCCTGAGCTTCAAGTATATGATGGACAAGGATAGGGACGAAAGAGGAGTTGAGAATTCACGCAGTCCAGGAGAGGAGACCGAGAAGCACCCCCAGTTTACCATAATAAGTCAGATCGTGTTAAGGATCATCCTACTGGATACATTAGAAACAGCTCCCTCGGGAATACCCAGTCCACTGGTTCTCAACCGGAGCTATGCGGCAGTGTCTGGGGACATCTTGGCTTGTCCAGCGGGGTGGCGTCGGGGCAGATGTCTGCTACCGGCCTTTAGTAGAGGACAGAGATACTGCAGAGCATCTGTAATGCTCAAGTCAGCCCTTCACAGCCAGGAATCATTCTGCCCCAAATGTCAACAGTGCCAGGTCGAGAATCCCTGCTCTCACCCAACTGCGAGTGACTCTGCCCTCAAGGCCCAGCCCTCGCATCTCTACCCACTGCCTGATTCACTGCTGAGGAGACAGGCTTACTGAAGCTCTGGCCGGGTGGAACTCTGCCAGTGTTGTGCAACAGCTGTTTCTCTTGCGGACTTATCTTCCTTTTGTTCCAGGCCTACCCTTCCGCGTGTCACCACATGCCCAACGAGGCCACGGTCAGACCCTGCGAAGCAGCCCAAAACCCCACTTCGATCATCCCCCACTGCGGCATCTCGGCCCCACTCAGGCTCCAGTTACAACAACAAAGAGGTTTGCATGAAAGTATCAAACTATTTCAATTTTTATATAGCCTGCTTGCTGGAGCTGGCAGTAAAACCTTTCAAACCTCTGCCTGAAAAGAATAAAAGGTAAAGAAAATTGCAGTTACCTAACTGTTGCCAATTAAAATAATGAAGCTTCGAAAGACTGAATTATCCACTGTGTAAACATACTTTAGATTACACTCTTGTTTCCACAGTGATCATCTTTCTTGATCATGTAACAACTTAAAACACAGGCTAAAAAAAAATTCTTTTTGATGTTTTGATGTGGTCTGCCCTATCACAAACAGTGTGATAACACAGTTTCTATCAACATCGGTGTCTTCTGAAACAGTGACTGTTTTAAAGCAACAGGAAATGGTGACTATCTGCTAACCCTGTAAATTCATGGATATAAAGCATATATCCCACCCATGCCAACCACATCTCAAAGCGAAGTTACATCCTAAAGTTGTCACACCCATTGGGATGGCTACGGTCAAAAAACCAGAAAACGGCAGGCATTAGGGTAGCAGTTAGGCAGGATGTGGAGAAAGTGAACTACTTGTGCACTGCTGGTGGGAACGTAAAATGGTGCGGCCACTAAGGGAAACAGTCCGGTGGTTCCTCAAAAAATTAAAAAGGCCTGAAAGAAGGGTCTCAAAGAAAACCTTACATGCCATATTCATAGCAGTATTACTCACAATAGTCAAAATCATCAACGGATGGATGGATAAATACAATGAGGTATATACATATAATGGTATATGACTCAGTCTTAAAAAGGAAAAATTCTGACACATGCTACAACAAGAACAAACGCTGAGGACATTATCCTAAGTGAAAAAATCCATTGTGTGTATTTTACCATGATTGAAACAACACAAAGTTAATATTTAATGAATCAGTTCTAGAAATCATTAACTCACAATTCTCTACATATTTACAGTTTTGTCAATTACATCTCATCACCTGACCAGCTCCCTGCATCATCTCATCCAACCCCAACGGTAGACTTAAACACCACCTACATGCTGATGACTTCTAAATCTGGCCCTGACTCCTAACTCAGCAGCTCCAGTTGACTAACAGTTAACATGTCTGAAAAGAAATTTATGATCACACCCACCACACCTGTTCCCCTGATGATCACTACACCTCAGGATTCCATCAGACCAAAAACCTTAGGTAAGTGGTTTTCAGTAGGTCAACTTTGCCCCTCAGGGAATAAAACGTCTGAAGGCACTGCTGGCTGTCATAACTTGGGAGGAAGGGGAAGGAATGCATCAGGGGTGCAGAGGCCAGCGACCTCACTGAGCATCCTACAAGGCACAGGACAGACTTCCATAAAAGAAATTTATCAGGCCCAAAATGTCAGTAGCGCTGAGGTGGAGAAGCCCTGTCTGCGAGGCACGGTTGCCTCCTCTCTCTCACAATCCGTATCGGATCCATCAGCAAATCCTGTTAGCATCACCTACAGAATTAGCCCAGAATCTGATTGCTTCCACTGCCTTCATCCTGGTGCAAATAACTAAAATACTAAAATAGCCTTCCGACTGGTATCCCTAGTTAGGACATAACCGTCCAGCTGTACCCTCTACTTGCTCCTGTGCTTTAACCACACAGGCCTCATTGCTGTTCCTCAAACACCCCAACCCTCTCCAGCCTCAGGTCCTTTGCACTTGCTGTTGGGTTGTCTGAGCTACCTTAAAAGCACTTCCACCAGAGATCGGCAGGACTAACTGTTCTCTCTTGTCTGGTCTCAGCTTAAGTGACACCTAATCACCGAGGGCTTCTCTGACTACCCTACATTAAAACACACCTACCACCCTCTTCCCCACCTACCCTCCCTCCTACTCCTCTGTCCAGAGCACCTGTTACCGTCTGATAATACATACTGACTCGATTATTGGGCAAGTCTCTCTCTGCCAACTAGAAGACAGGAACTCTTTTTGCCCACAGCTATATTCTCAGCTCCTGGAGAAGAAAATCAGTACTTGCTGAATAAATGACTGCCATCTTTCCCAACTATTTAAATGTAAAAAAAGAAAATTACTTAAGTTTTGCTTTGTAAATAAAAAAATCATGCTATACATACTGGTCCACCACCTGCTTTGTTTATAAAGGTACCCAAATTCTACAATTGACGGTGTCAATCTTTTAGCATAAGATGTAACCAGAACCTAGCTTATCCCATCACTAATGTGTTCACTAAATGAAGGCTTATTCTTCCATAAGAAACTGAAGAGAGACCACATAGCTTTGGATATAGTTCTCTTTTTTAATATAAGCTCCATAAATGAAGTGATGAACTTGGAGACTGGTCATCAGCTGTGCCCAGCCGAGTACACAGTCAGAGAAGACAATCAAATTCAAAAACATTGAAAGTATATGTATCACCTATTCCATGGAGTCCCAATTTTCGGTCACCCAGACACTACCTCCATGATTTTGGCCACATCCCTGTCCTACATTTTTCCCTACAAATTGATCCACTTCCTTCAGTAAGCTGCCTGCAAAGCAGTAATTCCTGTTAAATCCAGAGTGTTCTTTCATTAATACACTTTAAAATCAATATGGAAGCACTGACATGTACGATGTTCATTCACATGGTGTTTAATATCTACCACACTGCTTGGTGGCTTCCATTTCACACTCTGGGAAGCACAGAACGTTCTTCATTTATAAAAAAGAAAACAAAATCCAGAGAAGCTTAGTGCTTCACTTTATGTCAACAATTAACTGGAATTGAGACTTTCCCAACTTTGTGTTCTGATTTCACGCTGACTAGGGAAAACACATTTTATTTGCATCACTTAAACAGTATTCCGTTATGTGTGGCCAGCAGAAATTACACTGTGGGTGAAATAGAAAGCGAACAGAATTAAAGGTCACACATCAGTGGGGATCGTCTATTTTACCGTGAGAGACTTAAACGGAAATACAATAATTACTACGGAGAACACTTTTCTGCCACTAACTTAGTTAGGCATGAAGAGTTACATCCGTTTTTCAAAGAGCAGTGTTTCTGTTGTTGAATATATCTTAGATCCAAAGGTTTGGCAGAAGTTTGGAAATCTGGTTAAAGTAAGGTCTTCACAGGGTGACCACATTTCCCAAAAGAAAAAAGGAAACACACTATCTTCAGGACTGGCCTGTGGTTCACCACCACGCTAGTAAAAAGTTAGATTAAATTGCTTAGATTGTTACAGTGAAACTCTCTAGTATAGTTCGGGGTGGGGAGAGAATGTTGGTTAAAATCATTCTTTTTAACTGATTCACTGTGTTGTTTTTCTATTTAGTTCTATTTTAATATCTTAAAATAGAGCATTGTAATTTCACACATAAAAGTTCTGTACATTCTTTGTTGAGTTAAGAAATTCTTTAGTATCTTACTCTTTTGTTGCAATTTTGAGATGGTGCACAGAAACAGAATTCATGCATATCCATCAGCCTGGCTAGACTCTTATTTCTAGTAAATTCTCTGTAGATTATTTAGGATTTTCATGTGGGAAAATCACATCAATACATTATAGAAGGAAAGAAACAAAATTAAGTCTTAGCTTCTTCTATGCCTTAGGCAATATTCTATTCCACAGACTAGGTGCCTTCCAAAGCAATACAGAATTTAAGCAGTAGTGGTGTATAGCCTTGCCTGGTATCTAATTTTTAAAGTGAATGTTTCTAATGTTTAGAGGATGAATATTATGACTTCTAACTCCTGTAAAATTTGAGACAGAATTCACTATCCTAGTATTTTGTTCAAATGACAATGTTAACTGGAAATTTTTTAAGGCCACTACCATTGACAAGAATTGGGTAATTACCTAAATCACAGTAATTTCCTCATTTCTGAAAACAGTCCTCATATTTAGAGGAACACATGCAACCTACTCAGTCCCCTTGGCCTTGAGATCGGTCAAGGGTCTTTAAATGATCATAATTGGGCCAATCAGAGCCCTTTTTTAAGCTTTCTTTTTTTGTTTTTGGGTTTTTTTTTTTTTTTTTGAAGTTTACCAATGGAAAACTAGACAGGCCTCCTCCAGAAATAATTTCTCGGAGTTACGGAGGCAATGTTTATGACCCACATGTGGAAGAAACCACCCAAGAGAATAAAGCTGACACGCAAAAGAAAGTTAAAGACAAAAAAAAAAAAAAAAAAAAACCGCCCTCTCTTTTCAGAGAGTTCATGACTCTGGCTGCTCCTGAATCCCACTGGCAACATGGCCCTTTGCCCAGATAAATGAGATGCCCACTGTCCTCCCAGCCAACATGCTGGGCGCCCTGCAAATGGGCGTGGTGGGTATTACACAAACAACACGTCCCATCCTGGAAGCAACACGAGGCATCTTGGTAAGAATCCACTAGGAGGCAGGTTTCTGTCTTCCAATTATGAAATCTGATTCCAGGACAAATGACAAGTTTATCAATTCATTGTTATTTTTGATTAGCATTATAACAACGTAAAATGTGATAAGCCATGATAGTAGGGTTTTACAAACTGTTACCAATGGGAGAAACTGGCTAAAGAATACACAGAAGTTCTCTGTATTATTCCTTGTATCTGCCAACCATCAACAGCTTGCACATTATGTAAAATTTCCCCTTATGCTATCTTGTACCACTGTTTTTCTTGTCTACCTTATGTCTATTTAGCTTTCTTTTCTTTCTTCCCTTTAAAATTAAGTGCCCCATCCAAGTTTTAAGATTTTGTGGGGGGATGGGTTACACAATGACTTTATACATATTTACTATTTATGGTACCAAAGTGTCTTTGTGCTTTCCTATCAGAAAGAAAAGTCAAAACGTGGTTTCATAGAGGTAGCAAAGGACCAGCACATCCACAACTGCATCAATGAAAAATAGTGACTGATGCCACAGAATAAATGTGTCTTTGAAAATACGGTATGGATTAATTATAAGACTCTAATAAAGCCGACACAACTGGGGTGAGTGGCAAAGTCAGGAAGATGAAAGAACTACCGGTGGGAGGAAGGAGACGGGCGGCAGAGGTGCTGTGTCTGGCAGAAGGCTCCTCGCAGCTCATTGAGTATTTAGAGCCATAAGCAACACATATCTAACACGCAGGGGAGGGTATAGCTCAGTGGTAGAGGGCGTGCCTAGCAAGCACAAGGTCCTGGGTTCAACTCCCAGTACCTCCAATTAATCAGTTAATCGATCATCGATCAACCTAATTGCCTCCCTGCACAAAAGTATCCAGTGCTGCATGTCAATTACATCTCAGTAAAACTGGAAGAAAAAAAATGATTAAAAAGCAAAATCTAACACCCAAAGATATGCCAAAGCAGCAAAGCTGAAAAGGAAATTTTCAATGCAGGTTTGTGTATGGACAGGAGAAAAATTAAAAAGTGCAAGTTCTTTATTCAAGTTTCCTATTTTAAATTGATTGCTTTCAAAATAGTACTATCTGGTGGACAAGTTCCCCTTAAACCCTTCCGTACAGTCAAGGTTAATCTTAAAAAAATAAAGGGGTCTTGGGAAACAGGAAAATATAAAGACTGGATGTTTACCGTCACGTATCCACTTACAAGTCTTCAAATCTAGCAATCTGACATAAAGCCATGACATACCTGGCTGTGAGCATGGCGTCAATCACAAGAGAAAAATGTATGCCCGAAGGTTAATGAAACCGGTGCACCTAGATGTAGATCGATTTCAAAATCAGCGCCACCTCGGTTCCCTGCTGAGGACTGCTAGACACGACAGCAGAACTCAGAAGAGCAAAGAGGCCTTCATCTAACTAGAGAAGGTACAAGCTGTCTCCCCGGGTTTTCCTTCACAAGAGCGGGTACAGTAGGGGGCAGAGCATGCCCACCAAGCCTGTCTTCTCTGTTTTAGTCCCTTCCCTAGACCCCAGGGGAGGAGTGTGAAGGAGCAGGGCACAGGCTCCAAGGCCGCCTGCCAAGACAGCTCCACTGTCTGACCATTGCACCAGATCTAGTCTGAGACATTCTCAGGATTCTGACAGACGTTTCTAGCTATCATTACGTGTCCTACGTCTTTTTCAGTGATAGTGTCAAAAGATGTCATTCAGAAATATGAACACTTAAAGGTATTTTCTGAATTCCTAGCAATTACACTATTCAAGTCCTTCACACAAAATTAACGGGTTTTACTCAAAGAAAGTTTACTTCTCTTTTAGAGTTAACCAGAACTAAGTAAGTTAAACCATCTGAGAATGGTAAAGTAAAGCCTTGGTAACTCTCAACAGCCACCTTCTCTCCTTCTGCGAAGGAGTATGCTCTATTCTAAATGTTGCACAACCGAGATGGCTTTCAGAACACCTAATAGATAGAAGGGAAAAAAATTTTTAAGCAGATCAGGCCTCTGCCTTTGAAGTGTTTAGAATGTAAATAAAACAGAGAACACACAGGGCCTAACAGAACAGTGGGCTGAAGTCCAAAGACCTGAAATTGAGCCCTGCATCTTCGATTCAGTCTTACTGGGTACAGATCACCTTGAATAACCTACTTAAGAGTCGGAGCTCAGTTTCAGACTGTTGGAGGATTAAATAAAAATATACATAAAAGCACTCTGCACACTCTAAAAAACACAAATCAGTACTAGGACTATTACCGATAAAAAGTAAAAGCCACTAGCGTTGCGGTCATGCTGAATTGCGTGTGATCCGCCACCTCTCCGTTCCACCTCTTAGTATTTCAAATAACCGACAAACAGGGAAACCCTGGGAAGCCTCTGCAAGTCAATAAATGTGAAAATCAGAACCTTGTACATGGAGAACACTGAGATTTTTTTTTTTAATTTCAGGTGAAATCACTGTATAAAAATGTTGGTATGTAGGCCAGCCTACCTAAAGTTTGTTTCTAATAAAAGTTAACCTAAGACACACCAGACATGTAATTCATACTCATGCATGTGGAATGTTGACATACTGTGCTTTAGTTATCTGAGATCATAAAAGAAACTGGATTATTTCACAGACAATTGGACTCAAGCTTATAACAGCATCAATGCCAGAAACTCAGAGATTAATCAGTGTCACCTACGACCGCACACGTGCAACGCAAAAATTTATGGCAAATTTTCCACTAAACAAAGGAAAATCTTTCATCTTTCATCGAGAGAACTAGAGACATGTAATCTTCTCAACGTTTAAAACATTCTTCAGTTTCATGAATCCTTGGTTCAAAGAAGAAGTGAGGAAAGACTTCAGTGGGCTCTCAGATGCCAAAAGTTGATGAGGGAACTGTCAACGGACAGATGAATTAAGCTTGTGCTGAAATGTATGCCTGTTTGAATAGGATGAAGAAACTGGAAATTAATCTAATTTCAAAACTTACAATGCCTGTGCCTTTCCATAGTTTTTGTAAGATATTGAAATAATACACCTAAAGCACTTAATAGAGCATCTCATATACTATATTAACAAATGTGTTTTGCTACTGTTCTGCAATTTTCACTTAAAAAGTCTTACTTTGTGACATTATGTGTTATGTGAAGGCTCTGGGTTTAAACCCTTGGGTACCATTTATCACCATGTGCCTTTGAGTTGGGTCTTCTTTAAAATGGAGCTATTAACAGCATACACCTCAAAGGGCTGCTGTGCAGATTAAATTAGTTAAAAACATAAAGCAATTGGAGCAGAGCCTGGTGCCTTAAAAATGCTCAGGGTCAGCTGTCACCATCTACAGCAGCGCTTCACAGCGGAAATACAATGCAAACCACGTACCAATAACCTGTCTCAGGTGCTCAGTAGCCACAGGTGACTCACGTCCAGTGTAACGGACACCACAGGTACATTCTTCAAGTCTCTTAAGACTCATATAAGAGCCCCAAATCTTACATCAATAATCAACTAATTCATATTTCTGACACATTTTTTTCCTTTCTTAATAAAGATCTAGAACTATTTTGATTTTATCCCCTATTAACCCTTAGGTAGGACTGCCTATGCTTTAAAAAAAAAAAAACAAAATAAAACAAACAAAAAACATGTAACAGAGGAAAGCAGAGGGCTTCAATACTCTTACCAAGGAAGTGAATGTTAAGGTTACACATTTCCCGTTCCAATACCTCATCTCTTTTGTTGTCGTTGTTCCAAAGAAATACCCAGACACCTAGCCCATTTCAGGAAAGCACCTTCTTTGTCCAAGGATGAAAAAGACGAACATCAGCACTGAAGAGAAAGAATATAAATTCCCGGGAAACCTAAAGCAAAATCTGTAACTTACACAGGTCTGATGTGAATGTTAAATGTTGTGGGTGGTAACAGTAAAAAAAAAAAAAAAGTTTCTTACATTAATCAAAATGAAAACTATAAGAAATAAGTTCACCTGTATAAACTCTTCAAGATAAATATTAGCTTTAAAATATTACGAAGTTGTGGCTTCCTTAATTGGTGACACAGATTTTAAAAATCTACATTGCTATGCATACACACCCACACTCAAAACAAACAACACACATACCAAAAAAAAAAAATTTCGTTTTGTCAAAGTCAAGGTCTCAGAGGACCCAGGGCAGGGGTAGAGGGTAAACCAGACAATTTGGAGCCACTGGTCCACATCCAGGAAGTTTCTATTTATTACTGTCCTACATCTCTTCTAGAGTCAAGGGAATGAATGGGAAATAAAAGGGACTTTGAGCAAGCCACCCAAGCACGTTCTCCTGGTTCTCTTACTGATCGCAGTCTCCTCTGTTGATTCCAGCTCATCTCACCAAGCTCTGCACTCTGCGCCTCAGGGCCTGACCCTCCTACCTTTCCTCTTCCGTCTGCGCACAGACTGGGTGATCTCATACATTCCCACAGCTTTAAATACTCTCCACATGTTGACAACGTCTAAATTTGTATCTCCAGTTCCATCTGCTCCCCTGAACTCCAGACTCATATATCCAGCTGCTCCCTAGACAGGGCCACTTAGATACCCAGTAGGCATCTAAATAGATTCAAAATTAACTCTCTCTTCCCCACCTCCTCCTTCATCCCACTACAGGGCGACATACTCTGCTAGCCTGCTCTATTCCTCTTCTTGGCACTTTCCTCCATCAGACATAACTGGCTGAAATGTCTGTTTTCCCCCATAGCACGTAAGCTTCAGGAGAGCCAGTATTTCTGTTCTGACGCTGTACTCGACCAGGACCCATTTTCACATCACACAAATCTGTGTCCCCGTTCTCCAACAGCATGTCTTCCGTGCCTATCCTCCGGCCTGAAGCCGGCCTCCCGGCTGTTCTTGCCACGCACTATCCAGTGCCCTGGGTATTGTTAGAAAAACCTACGAAAACGTGGGCATTCATCTTTCCCTGACTTGTTTACAAGGTCTAACTTCAACTTCAGTGTCTTCCTCCCTGACCAGTAGTCCCTCTTCTCTTGTATAACCCGCGCCTGGCTGTTCTAAACTCCTTCTACAAACTCCTCTCACAGGCAGACGACCTGCTCCTTCCTAACACTTCATCGCCTGTCCAACCAGCCAGCTTCCCGCCCGAAGTTCTGTGTTTTAACCAGTCCTCTCTCCGTCCCCGCACAGAGGCGGACCTCTTCCCTGGGGCCTACAGGTGTCCCCTCAGGGCTGTAAGAACGTCCTTGTGACTCCTTTTCCTCCCGCATATTAAAACACTTTCCCATATTTTTTATACACTTTCTCAAATTATAGCCCATCCTAGTTGACATCACTCTCCTTCACTCTTTGCACAGGATGTGAATCGCTCAGCCCAGAACCATATACAGTTGGCCTCTAAACCACACAGTAGGTAGGGGTTCCTACCTCAGTGGAAAACTCGTGTATAACTGATAGTCGGCCCTCTGCGTCCACGGATTCAACCAACGGTGAATCATGTAGTACTTACTATTGAAAAAAATCTACATGTGCTTGGACCCATGCAGTTCAAACCCGTGTTGTTCCAGAGTCAACTGCATTCTCCTGGCTCCCATGCCATTTCTCTCTGACCACCCTTTCCCATCTTCACCATTAGCTCCTCTTCTGGGCCATAAGTATACACTCTACCCACGTCTCCCCCATGGAATTTAAACTTCTATTGCGTATGTACAAAGCACTTAAGAGTGTCGTCACCTCCACAGAAAAGCTTTCTCCGACCCCTCTAGAGAGGGTCAATCTCCCACAACGGCTCTTCTATACCTAGAACGGATCACACTGTGTGGCTGTCTCTCCGATGCTGGGACCAGACCTCTTGGTAGGCTCATGTTTCCACTGTAACTACAGTCACCTCTCTCCACAACATTTCTTCCTCACCCAGCCTGTCTCCCACACAGCCACCAAATTAATCTCTCCTCAATCCCAGGCTTCTATCCAAAACCTTCTAGCAATTTTCCCACTGCCTATAACAAACACCAAAACTTCTTTGCCCAGCCCTTAAACCCCACATATGCTCAAAATTACCAGTTAATCTTCTACTAGTACCTTCTGGGAACACACTTGCCTTATTCTACAAACATATTCAGAACTTCCTCCCACCTGTGGCCTCTGCTCAAGGTCACTTCCATGACTACCATGCCCTCCTTGTGTGATTCTCCCTTAGCTCAGGCAAGCTCACTATGAGTCAGGGCCACCTTAAGGGCACCCGTCTCGTGTGGAGAAATGGGATGCCACCTGCACTGTTGGTGGGAGCGTAGTTTGGCAGAGCCATTATGAAAAATATGGAGATTACTTGAAAAACTAAAAATAGACTTACCATATGATCCAGCAATCCCACTCCCAGGCATATATCTGGAGGAAACTCTAATTTGAAAAGATATATGCACCCCAGTGTTCACAGCAGCACTATTTACAACAGCCAAGACATGGCAACAACCTAAATGTCCATCGACTGATGACTGGATAAAGAAGTTGTGATGTATATACATAATGGAATACTACTCAGCCATAAAAAGATGAAATAATGCCACTGCAGCAACATAGATGGACCAGGAGATCAGCATATTAAGTGAAATAAGCCAGAAAGAGAAAGAAAAATACCATATTATATCACTTATACATGGAATCTAAAAAAATGACACAAATGAACTTATTTACAAAACAGAAAGACTCACAGACATAGAAAACAAACTTCTGGTTACCAGGGGGGAAAGGGGTGGGGGTGGAGGGATAAACTGGGAGTTTGGGACTTGCAGATACACACGACTATATATAAAATAAGATAAACAACAAGGTCCTACTGTATAACACAGGGAACTATATTCAATACCTTGTAATAGCCTATAATGAAAACGAATATGAAAATGAATATATTATATATGTAACTGAATTACTATGCTGTACATCAGAAATTAACACAACATTGTAAACCAACTATATTTCAATAAAAAATTAATTCACTAAAAAAGATTAAGAGCACCCCCCTCTAACTGCTGTCCGTCATCCATTGAGCAAAATGACCCCAAACTGTGCTGCACGCCTAGCACACTGAGCATTTAGCTTATGTGTATATATAATTCCCCAACAGAACGGTAAAGCCAGTGATATCAAAGCTGATGCTTTAAACGAGTCTGTAACCCTCACTGTAACTGATAACCAGCATCTTTACCACCATCGAGACATTTATTCATTATGTGCCAGGTGCTGTCATAAAATGTTTCTAACAATCCTGGGGAGTATATACTATTTTTCCATATACAAATGGGCAGCCTAGGTCACTGATAGGGGCCTTCACAGACTTTGAACACAATGGGCACAAAATTATATCTGTGAAGGGATACCAGTAACCATGCTTTCATACTATCGCATAAATTACTCTGTCGACCTAGAATGCTTTCCTCATTCTCTCCAGCCCAGCAAAATCCTCTGCGCCTTCAAGACTCAACTCAAATGTCACCTTTTCAAGAAAGTTTCCTGCTAACATCCTGGCAAAGCTAGCTATTCCTCCCGTGAACTGTTTTCAATACTTATATGTGTTTTTATTGTAACACTGAGATTATTTAGAAGTCTGCTCAGTTAGGTGGGTTTCTTAGTGGCAGCCCCGTTCAGTATTTTTAATTTTCAGAGCAATTAAACAGAAAGCAGAATGAACGTAATTTGACTGAACAAAGGAAATAAAAAGAAATGGTATATCTTATTAGTAATATTTGATAATCATAGTCACAAATCTTTTCTGTAGCATTCAATACATGTATCAAATTATAAAATCTGGTATGGCTAAGTCTAATTCAGAAGGTCTACTCCTTTTTTCAGTATGTCCAAACAAGCATTATTCTTCAAGACACTAATGAACTCATCTACAAGACAGAAACAGACTCGCAGACATAGTAAACACTTCTTATGGTTACTAGGGGGAAGGGGTGGGAAGGGATAAGTTCGGGAGTTCGAGATTTGCAAATATTAACTACTATATATAAGAACAGATAAAAAACAAATTTCTTCTGTATAGCACAGGGAACTATATTCAGTATCCTGTAATAACCTTGAATGAAAAACAATATGAAAATGAATATATGTATGTATATGCATGACTGGGACATTGTGCTGTACACCAGAAACTGACACATTGTAACTGACTATAATTTTTTTCAAAAAGCATTATTCTTAAGAAATGGGGAAGAGACTTACCAGTCTTCTCCTTTCTTCTTCTACTGCAATGAGTAGTCTTGCAAATTCTTTCAGTGACTGAGCTATTTAGAAGATAAATTAAAAAAAAATTAACCTTTTTACACTGCTAATATCTAATTGCACAAAAATAAACATTACAATAAAGATACTTATACATTTGTATATATTCTGTGGTTTTATGTTTTTATAAGCATCAAACAGTATATACAATAGGATTTCAGTGACTAACAGCTATAGATGAGAGATGTTTGTGTGCACCAAGTTGAAGTTTAGGACGTATCAAGTATAATAAATTTTCTTCAAGGGCCACTAGGGGTATTTAGGTTATATATTTAATAAATAAAGTTTACACATTAATAAATAAAATGTAGTATAGGAATCACTTCTAAACAGAATCCCACAAATAATAAAAAGTATATTAAATCTGCAAGAAGCAACAAATCCAGTATATTCAGAGGCACCAAATAGCAGCCAGTAATGCAAGGTCTCCCACGGACTTCATCCTGGAAGCTCAGCACTTACGGACACTTGAAAACAGGTTCCGTATTCTGTATTTCTCTCTTACCCAAGGCATTTTAGACCTTTGCTGGTCAGAGTGGTCAGAAGGACCACCAGCATCAGCATTTGGGGAGCCTGTTAGAAATAGAGATTCTTAGGTTTCATCCCAGAATCTACATTTTTAACACACTCCCCAGGTGATCCCTTTGCCCATTAGGGCTGAAAAGCACTGCTTTAGAAAACTATCTGCACCTATATTGTGGCTTGGGGAAAGGATCAAGTATTCAGAAACTCTAGGAGGACAAACCAAAACATAAACAAGTAGGGAATTACAGGAACATATTCTTAAAAATTGCACAGTGCCCCACAGCAATTGTGAAAGTGATTCATCCACATGAACTTCTGTACCTTATCCTGAATACGAATGATTAACTAAAGTCGGAATGTCTGGATTATAAAACCAACAAAACAAACAAGGTGAATGCAACATCACTTTGATTTAAGCCTTGAACCCTCCCTTCTACGTCCTTATTCCTCAGGCTCCCACCTCTTCCTTCGCCAAGACATCCTGTGAGACCAGAAGTCCAGGGGAGTCTGGCTCGAAGTCTACAATAGAGGCAGGTGAGTGAGAACAGCAAAATCAAAAGTCTCACCAACAAAACTTATTAAGGAAGAGGGAGAATGTTTTCCAAACAAGAATTTAAAATTACAATCTAGGAATTTTTTTTCTCTTTGTTCAGAACTACTAGGTTTACACTAATGAAGCTGGTTTGAAATGCTATTCCTATGATACTTCACACTGTATTTCATTCAGTTACCAAAACAGAAATCAAATGACTACCTGGGAGACTCAGATTAATCTGATAAACACATGAATGCCCACAGAGTAAGTGTAATTTTTTTTAACTGTTTGTTTAGAGAATGTGACTTTAATTTCTGCAAAAATAACTATCCACACTACAATCCAACCCAGTTTTGACAACAGTAAGTTGAAGAGACTAACATTTTCCAAATACATAGAAGATTTTAACTGGGGTGTGCAAAAATAGCATATTATATTTTTGTGCTTTTGTTAAAAAAAGAATCCAATCACCATTCTGGAGGCGATCTACTGACACTGAAGATCTGCTGATGAGCCTGGAAAAAAACTCAACAAAACTTTGGATGATGGAAGGTAATGTGAACATGCCTACAGAGAAAGAAGCCAAGAAGTACGTCAGTTTGGGCTACAGAAACTGGCGAGACAGCACGTACTCCTGAGGCGAGAAAATAAGGGCAGATGTAGACTAGTTGGAAGTCTGTATAAGAAGCACTTTTACCCCAGATTTTTAACTCAAGGCCTCCCAATCTTTTCAATAAATACAAAAAAAAAAAAGAGAGAGAGAAAAATCTTACTCTCATATGCTTCCTTTTATCAGAAGCCATGGGTTAACGCACTCTTAACAAACCATGGGAACAAAGCAAGAGGATGAATTTTGGAAAAGCAAAGAAGCAAACGGAATTCACAGGACAACACAGAACTATTCCAGGACAACAGTTGTACCAAAGGTCCAGAGAGGCTCTTGTCTAAACTAGAGCAAGAGGTTAGAAATTCCAGGAAATGTCTCCAGACAAAGAAAGATGGAATTCATCAATATCCTGATGTGTCTAAATGCAGTAAGAGAAAATTTACATTCCTTTTTTTTTTTTTTTTTAAGAAAACTCAAAGGCAAGTATGGTCAGTGATCAAAAATATTTGGGAGAAAGAAATTCCAGAAAATTCCAAAAAGCAAAACTTGAATTTGCAGCATGTTAGCCAACACGGACATAGCATTTACGTTGTATTAGGTATTGTAAGTCATCTAGAGATGACTGAAAGCAATACAGGAGGATGTGCAAACGTTATATGCAAATACTGCATGATTTCACACAAGGGATTTGAGCGTTCGTGGATTCTGGAACCAATCTCCTGCAGACATGAAGGGACAACTGTGTTAACTCTCGGAAAAACAAAGTTCTACAACTAACACAAAATGATTAAAATAACTGAGTCATGAGTAATATGTACAAAGTCACTGAAAGACAAATATTAAAAATTAAGTTAATTTTGCCAAAATTAAGTTTTAACTCTCTTGAGAGAAGGGGAAAGCAGTATGTAAGATAGTATGAACTGAAGACATAGTGTGACAACAGTATGAAGTGAAAAAAAGATGGTAACTAACACTGGGGGGAAAAAAAAAGAAGTAAAGGTAATCACAGTCTGGAAAGAAACAGAAGAATGGCTAAAAGTTCAGAGTGGTCTTTCTGGGGAATTAAGTGGCAGGGACTGGTAGAAAAGGAGATTGTTAGTTTCTAAGCCTGAAAAAAAAAAAAACCTCTAAGTTTATAAATAAATAAAAATAAAACATCCTATAAATGCTTTATTTTCCTACCAGCCTACTTCCTGGGAGGGCACAGATCACATACTAACTTTCTCAAAGGGTTAAATAAGTATCTAGCACACACAAGCCTAGCAACAGGTGTCTCTGGAATAAAGGAGCCCATACACCAGAACCTCCCACGTGGTCACCCAGGAAAGGCGCACTGGCCCGCACAGCAGCGCCCCTAGCGGTCCCAGGGAGCATTGTACTGTGATGACTTGGAAGGCCCCAGGCTTCCTCGCGGTAACCACACCCCAACGGCACACTGCGGAGTTGCCTTTAATCGGATTTTTGTCACAAGGAAGGAAACTCAGGCTCTCGTTTCGCGGCTGTGCTTCTTTGTCCAAAACCAAATGATGCTGTTTTCTGCTTTACTTGGATGGTTTTCTGGTCTGTTCCCCATACAAATACTATTTATAGACTCAGTACAATAATAGTAGATGATAATGAGAGTATCTGAGGAGAAATTTTAACATGTGAAAGCAACCGCACGTCTGGTTCCTCGCAAAAAAAAACCTCTCTCCCTCCAGCGGTTTTCTGGGTTTGCCCCAATTTGACAAGAATTTCTGTTCCCTCTTTTCCTTTGGTCAATTCTTTGGGGAAATGACTTCAAAAAAACTAAAATTGTTCTCTTTAACTGTCACAGCCTCAGGTCTATAAAAGTATACTATGCTTCTTGGTCCAAATGAAGATCTCAGGTTCATCATTTGTTCTGGAAGGAAACAAAC
Source organism: Camelus ferus (assembly GCF_009834535.1). Lineage (NCBI taxonomy): Eukaryota > Metazoa > Chordata > Mammalia > Artiodactyla > Camelidae > Camelus > Camelus ferus. The sequence goes on from NC_045705.1 coordinate 4,473,385, forward strand.
AGTCGAAAACAACAAATATTTATCTCATGGATTAGTGACAGCGGCCTACTAACTTTTTAAATCTATAGCTAATGTTTTTCCCGAAGTTTTTTTCTTTCATAATGACGCCAAAGTATCACATTAATAGTCTCCTAAGCACAGTGTAACACAGAAAGAAAACAGGAATTAACAGTGCAATAAGGCCAGGAGAAAATAACTCAAGATATCACATAAATTGTGTTTTAGGAGAAAGGGCAGATGGACAGCCAGTCGCTCCCCTGCCTGCCCCACCCTCGAAGTCTAACAGGCACCTGGGATGCAGAGCAGACAGACCCACTGCCGAGGGTACCCACCAACACTCTAGAGATCAGAAGCCAGCAGCGGAATCTGCTGGGGGGGCCACAAATGCCTTAAGAGACCATGAAAACTATTCTCCACCAGACCCTGGGCACAAAACATATACCAAATGACTCCCCCAGCACCCATCACAGAGCCTTACACCAAACAGCTACTGATTTTGTGACCGTTTAAGCCATTTTTCTGAGACTTTCCTTAAGCAAAATCTGAAAGTATTTTTTTATTACATGCAAATTTCTGATACCCAAATATTTTCTCTTAGAATCAAATATTTGTGATGTTCCATATTTCATTTTTTAATATTAACATTTACCAAGTAAAATCCATTGCATTATCTGATGGAGAAGGGGGAGGTCCAGATGAACAGTGACTGTAACAGCTGCTTCTGCAATTATAGACTTTGACCCTACCTGGGTGGTACGACAGGAGTTTGATTTAGTGAGAGTAATATTCCAAAAACGTCATTACTACACAGTAGTGGACTTCCAACAGATAAATTTAACAATACATTCCCACAGTCCATCTGCTCTATAAGGAGAAACACATCAGCTCTTATTCTAGACTTCATAAGATATTATGAAATGGACAGGCCAGATAATTTGGAAAATTGTTAGCTCTCCACATTCTTGCCACCTGCATGAAACTTTCCTGGCTGTATTCACCCATAATAATCTTTCCCCTTCCTGACCATCTGGACCATGAGATTACTGGAGAACAATCAAAATATAGTTTTACATATAAATTTTAACGTTCCAAAAAATTACTGAGGTCGAGAATGCTGCTATAGGTTCCCTTTTTATCTCCACAATGTGAAATTGGAAAAACACTCTTGGAACAAAAGAAATCTATAATTCAGATGCTTTTATGACAGGTCCCAAGAGTATAAACATTCACAAAGACAACCACTGGATTATACCTAGACGATGAGGAAACACGATAATGGCTTCTATATTTACCAACATCATAAATTCTGAAACATTCCTAAACTGTCTAAAATATCTCTCCTCGGTGGGGAGGGTAGAGCTCAGTGGTAGAGCGCATGCCTAGCAAGCATGAGGTCCCAGGTTCAATCCCCAGTACCTTCATTTAAAAAAAATAAGAAAATAAATAAAGTTACCTCCCTCCCAAAATAATAAATATTTTAAAATAAAATAAAATATCTATCCTCTAACAATCTTTTCAGCAGGCTTAAATTCACCTTATTATTTTTGATGGTGGATACCTGTTTAGTGTCTGGAAGTAGGAATGAGTGAGAATAAAGAAAATTACTCACTGTTCATTGTTGACATAACTACGCTCCCTTAAGTACTAAGCTTTATATACTATTAAATGTTTCAACAATTAAAAAGCTTGGCTTTACAGATTTCACAACTAGAAGAATTGAAAAAGCATGACCCTTTTGCATCTAACCACTTATATCATACTCAGACAATGATGTGTTAAGAATTTCTCCTAGGAGTCTCTCCTCAAACCTAAATAGCATAAACACATACTCAAAAAAAAAAAAAAAAGTACAGCTCACAAATTCAGTGACATATACAATTATGTCAAAAACAATTTTTTTTTATTTTGTTAGAGTGAGCAAATCACATATGAAGTTCAGATATGCTAAAAGAAAAGTTCAGATATGCTGAGGAATAGGGAGGAACTGGGTTAGCAGTAGGATTTAGACTCGGTTAAATCTCAAGGAAAACGTGAAAACCTGTAAACGCCTATAAAAGCCAGGTTGAACCCATGCAATCATCGTTTATAAGTCCTGATGACGCCCCAACACCTTACTTTTCTATTGGGTGTGAGTTTGTCAAGCTTTTTCTCATGTCCTTCTGGCACTGACTTTTCAAGGCAGAAAAACATCAGTACTTAACTAAGGGTATGAGCCAGGGCAGGTAAATCTGCCATGTCCTTCCAGGACACGAGGAGAAAAATTAGAGTAGAATCAACCTACACAGCCAGGGGGACACCAGCACTAATTACACTACAAAGCATGCAGTGATCTAGCACAGTATCACGTCGCCAGTTCGTGCCTGGAACCCCCACCGAGGGAGTTTTAATTCTCTGAACACTTAAAAGATCAAAGAGAGCATAGTGGCTGAAGGACCTGATGGAAAGTTTTAGTTCAGAAACAATTTAACCCATCAACAGAGCAAGCAGCAGGGTCAGCGTGTGGTAGCGGTATGGCAGCATAATAAATACTCTGTCTGCAAAACAGACAGAGTGATGCAGAAACTGACACCAACTCTCCCACCAGGCTCTGCGAGTCTTTGGTAACAATTAACACCCCTCCTGATGGGCTGTCCGCTCTGTCTGCAATCCCGGCAGTTGTTTGCAGCCACAAACTCTGGTTATTATTTTCTGGGGGCCAAAACATCAAGTAAGATTTTTCCACTCCATTTGTGGCTTCAAGCTCCATGGATGTCTCGTTGCAAAGCCAATAAATTGCTTCCTAAACCAACAGAAAAAAAGGTCACAAGTCCCCTGCCGAATGCTGGCAGGTCACTGTAGTACACCCTAGTCCTCAAAGGTACTGATCTTTCTCCTAGCAGTTGCTCAGGCCTGTGGAATCCAGGTCTCACAAAAACGCATGCGATTTTAGTCTTCTTTGACGTAACTCTACTGGGTTCTCCACAATGTTCTCCAGGTGCTCAGTCTTTTATTTTAACTGCCAAACAAATCAAAAAGCAAGATTAATCTTGAAAACAAGCCCCTGAAAACTTGCATGTCAATTCTCCTTTTATAGCCTACCAAGCTCATCCTTGTATGGCACTGTATTCAAGTGAATTAGGTAAATATAAGATATATCAAGTTGGTAAAGCATATTAGATACTGTTTTCATAATAAAAAGTTAATATTATAGTACAGCTTTCTAATTAAGCACTAGAGAACAATAAGAAAGGCACAGCCTACAAATGAAAACAGTCATAAAATTAAACCTTTATCCAGACGATCAGGTACGCTGCCCAGAGCTGGGAGCTGCCTTGTCTCTGCTTCATCACTTATTCTGTATCTCCATCAGCTGGGCCACAACTGGTCCATTCAGTGCTCAGATGCCAATGCGGATTCTGAACAGGACACACGGACAGAATCCCCACTTTGGAATCTACTGGCTTAATATCGAGTGATTTCTCTCCGTTTTCTCTTGTTCCTGTTTATCCTCTAACCATTCTACTCAGACTCTCTGCGGGAGTTATAACCTGTAATATAGTCTCCTTTCAAATTCCCAACTCCTGTTCTAGTGCCTCCCCCGAAAACCTGGGTCCCCAGGCACGAACCTGTGTTCTGCCTTAATGTGCTCTGTCAATGTGGGTCCCAACATTGACCACCACGCACTTCTGGGCTGAGATTCAGAACTTGTGGCCAAACTGTCAATCTTTCACTCCTTTCTGGTCTAACTAGAGACTCAGTCTGGTTTTTCTTTTTCCTTTTTTTTTTTAACATTTTTTATTGATTTATAATCATTTTACAATGTTGTGTCGAATTCCAGTGTTCAGCACAATTTTTCAGTTATTCATGGACATATACACACTCATTGTCACATTTTTTTCTCTGTGAGTTATCATAACATTTGTGTATATTTCCCTGTGCTATACAGTGTAGTCTATTCTACAATTCTACAAGCCACTCCTACTGCTAGTGACACGGATTAAGACACCTACTAGAATTGAGGAGAATATTACTCCAAGATAAAAGTCACAATGGATGCAGAGAAGTAATTCTAGGCTTAAGTCTAATGACTTTCCTTCATATACTCTCTCTGAACAGAGATAGGACCTTTTAGTAATAACTGCTTTGAAACTGCCGGATTACAAGGTAGTTCTAACATTCTCTCTGTAGCTATAGATACAGATACAGATACAGATACAGATACAGATACAGATACAGATACAGACAGGGCTCGTTACGTTAGATAGATATAAAATATACAACAATTCACATAAGGCCAAAATGTGCCAAATGAATACACACAAATGTAGAAAGGCAGCCTTTCAACTTTACACAATTCCAAAACTAGACTCCAGGTGGTTCCTCCCAAGACTTCATCACTACTCACCACTACTTCAAATGAATTTCATCAGAATTATAGTAAAGACTTTTTTTTTAAATATGAGATTTTGTGTTGATCCAGTAAGCATTATTGTGCCTAACAGAGTCTGCAAGTCACATGTATTTACTGTTTTCTTTCCAAGCATATACGTTGGTTAGAAAATGAAGAACTGTGCTATTCTGACGTTGCCTTGTTCAGGGGTTTGGTTTGGTTTGGTTTGGTGGTGTTTGACCTGTTTTCCAAAGCCACAACAACTCCTCATTCAGAAATCATTTTCCCAAGATGTACATCTCTCACACTCTGGAGCAGCTCTACTGAGAGGTGAGGTGAACTGTCTAATTTAATGCCCACATCACGATAGGAGGTCCTGAAGTCGGTGTTACCTCCACTCCACAGATGAGAAAAAGAAAGTCAGCCAGCTGGAGTAGCCCGCCCCATGCTCTCACAGCTAGTTGTAAGTGGAGAAGCAAGTATTTGGTCTTGACTGTTTGATTCCAAAGTCTAGTCTCTCGCAGCAAACCACCCCTGCCAGAGGAGGGGGTGGGCAGATAAAAGGCAGTGCCAGCCTACTACCCTGCTACATTACAGGAAAAGAACAGGCTTATCGTCTTGAAAGGCAAACAGAGCCAGAGCTATTTGTGCGCCAAGGATACCCAGGCGCCAAGTGGCCTGCCTTAAAGGGAACGGTCAGTTATGTGCTGCTGACAAACAACCATTTACACCGAGTACACCGCCCCCATCCTTACGGCCATCAGGAACTGACCTCCCAGCACGCCTTCACATTCCACAAAGACTGAAGCAACCCATCCACACTCCTCCCCAGCGGCACCCAATCCCCCGGCCACCACCCTACTGAGCTTCCACATCCGCCTCCTCGTCCAATACGCAGCTTCTCTTTTCCACAACCTCTTAACCTCCAGCGACCTCCCCTCTGCTGTATCTCACACACCCACGAGGACACTCAGAGTTCAGGCCATCTCACCCCTCTGCTTCTGCTGCCTGGCAGTCCTTTCATCCGACTCTAGTTTCCTCCCCATCTTACTTCCCACAGTAGCTATCCAAAAAGAATTTTCTCCTTTCTCAAGAGCCCAGCCCCAAACTTCCCTCACTCACACCAGATGGCCTGGCCTCCTGCTGCTGTGAGGGAAGTTCAAGACCCTCCAATCAACATGGTCTTTATTCATTCTCTTCGACTTGCCTGTCTCAGAGAAGGCACCCTCTTCCTCTAAAAGGCTAACAACTCCCCAGGAAGCTTCTCATCTCACCCTTTCCCATCTCTAGCTACATTTTTCTCTCTCTCTCCTTTTCTCTTATCCCCACCATCACTCTTCCCTCCTCACAAGCCAGCTCTCCTTCTCCAGGTCTACAAGCTCACTCCAGTGGCCTCCCATCCTCACGAAGGAGGAAGAGCAGGACGACATGGGGGTGGGGAGGGGAGGAGCCCGGATACGTGCACCCACATTACGCATCGCTCTTTAAGCCTCACACTACCCTACAAGGCACCCAGAAATAAAACACCCAAATCATCTACCACCACTCTCCTATTTTTCAAATAATGAAACAGAAATTTAACAGAGGTTAAATAATATGCCAGGTCATGGAGCTAATGGCTCCCAGAGCTAAACTTTGAACTCAAATTAGCTCACCTGAAATGTACACACTCTCTCACTCCCCAAACATAATCCCACAACCCCAACTCACTATTCTAAGTTTAACAAATCCAATTATACATCCTGGGAATTTCTACTAGAAGTTTTGCCTGCATCTCAAAACTTAACACGTACCAAAACTTAACTCATAATTTGGCTCTACCCCCAGCAACCCAGGCCACATATAAAGACACAAAGGGGCTCATAACACCATTCTCCTACTAACGTAAGTGATGGATTATCCTCAGCCCTTCCTTCCAAACACTCAAACAGCACTGGTGATCTCTCTCCTCTCCCCTTCCTCCATGCACATGGAATGGTACCACTTCATCTCTGCAGGACCATTGCAGTTATTGGATTCCGAGCTCCCACAGCTCCAAATGACCATATGTACTAATGGTCAGAATCAAATTCCTAAAGAGCACCTCTGATTACATCATTATTCAACTCAAAACCCTGGATAAGTAAGTAAAGTCCAAACTCCATATTGCAAGTGACTTGGGACTCCATGATGTGGCCACAGGTAACTTTCCAACTAGGTATGTTCGCCTGAGATGCTACCACTTCTAATCTCTAACTTACGACTTTGAAATGACTAGACATCCCTACAGTATCCCATTTCCATGTCTTTCTTTTAACTGCATTCCCTACACTGTATCTTACCTAGACATTAGGATCCAGCTCAGATAACACCCACCATCTGAGCATCCTCTGATGTCTCTTCAGCTCTGATGCTCATAGCATTTCTGTTTGTGCTGCTGTATCTAAAGCCCTTAGCACAGTCTCCTGAGCATTACAGTGACTGTATCACAATGCTGTTTTTTGACTCCCTTCTATTTCATAAGCCTAATGAGGATACAAGACCTTATTCACGTTTGCAAGTATCAAATTGCCCATAAGGTTCTTTGCGTTGGGAAGACATCCATTATCAGCAGGGAATTCTAGAGAATCCAAAGTCTATACGAACAAGAACTGAGTCACATCTTGCATGTGATTTTAATTTGAAAAGCTAATTTTTTTTTCTTCCATTTCTGAGAAACCTTCACAACATCTAGACTGGCCCATGGACGCCAGATTTCATTCTCAGGGTACATGTATCAATTTGTTCTACTAAACCAACCCTTTTTTTCAGGCTTTGAAAGAAAATGTGGCAACAAATGACCAGGTGTCCCGCAAACACATGGGTTCTACAGCTTTAGTGGCTCCGCTGGCAAAATGCGGGGCATCCGGGCTCTGGTGACCTGAGAAGCACACCTCTGGACCGACTTTTTCCCAGTTTCAATACCTTCCCCAGCTGCGCCTGCTCCCTCGGGATAAAGCACAGGTAGACTGTTGAGTAATGGTTTTCCCCAGGCTGTATCAGACACCAAGGATCTCCAAAAAATTAAAGGCTCCTGAAGTATGAACCCAGGGGATTCGTCTTAGTTCAGGGGTCTAGGGTGGAGCCCAAGAACCCAGTTCTTAAGCTTCCCCATAGTTGAATCTGATGCCTGGCAGTCTGGCAACTGCTGACTTTGGGGGGCCGGGGGGAAGGAATGCATGCTTTGTGTGAGGAATTAAGAGTTAAAACTACATTTAAATAGAAAAAGTATACATTTATGCATATGTAATTTTTAAAATAAGATTTGCAAGTATGTTCCTTGTTTGAAGTTCATCTGCATTTTTCATGGCAGAAGTACTATCCGTGGCCCTCGTGGTTACGGAGGAAACGGGAATGTCTGAGCCCCAAGAACCAAGCATGACTCAAAAGCTCTTCTCTCTACCGCCCACTGAATCATGACTCAGCAATTATCCTGAATTGTCCCTACAACAGAGAATTTACTCTGAATTAAGCTCTTTTTTTCCCAACCACATATTCCTTGAGAACTGTCCAAGGCTGGCTTTTCTTTCTTTCTGAGGTCTGTTAGTCAACCATTGTCTTGCTTTCCTCCCCCTACCCCCACCCCAAGTCCATCTTCACTGCACACCTGCTGTCCGTGCCTTTTGCCAGTGAGTTTTCCAAAAGTCCCTGGGTGCCCGTGTCTTGCCTCCTAACTCACCTCTTTCAGATACAGTCTCCAGGATGACTGCCTTTCTGGCCCAAAGATTTTACGTCAAAATTGAAGCTGTACTTTTATTATTCCATTCACATTTAGTAATGTTCTCTCTTGGTCCATTAAAAAATGCTGATGAAGGCAATCTCTGACTCAGCTCTGAACTGGCAAAGACTTCCAGGCTATAATTTATCACTTACACTGAATCCAGAATAAACATCCTGAAGGGCAACTTTTAATCAAAAGCCTCAAGTGCCTCCTGAGGACATGCAAATTAAACTTGAGACCATCCAGCAAACCCTCTACAACAGACAGTCTCTGGCTCTCAATCCTTGTAGTCCAGCTAAGAAGACAACTTCACACCTTTTGCACCAAATCGTTTCAAATCCATAAATAGATCGATGCTTAAGTGGTCATGTAAATGTGACTGATCACACAGGGAATGGAGGGTAAACTGAGGTTCATTTTGTAAGCAGTTTATAGTAATACCACTATCTTAAAATTAGATCTCTGTATATTAAAAATAGTGAAGAAAAATTTTAAATAATCTCCCTTCCTCTTGTATCTCTATAGCACATATCATAGTCTAACTTAATGTAAAATAAAGCTATGTATTTTATCATGGAACTCCTCTGACAAATGGGTGGGGATTTTTGTTTGTTTTGCACACTGATGGGTCTTCAGCACCAAACCAGTGCCTGACAAACTCAGATGCTGTATTGAATGCATGAACAAGTAAACTCAGACTCAAAGTTCATGACCTAGGAGCCAGGCGATAAAGGTTCTAACGCTTGTGTGACTTTAGAAAATCATTTCAACTGGATCTAAAGCAAAATAACCTTGGTGTTCTCCGAGGTCTCTTTCTACCCTAAGATACTAAACTTGGGATTCTAAGAAACCAGGCCAACATTTCTGTCAGACGTAGCCCTTTTTGGTAATTCAAAAATCAAAACAAAACAAAAAAAAACAGCAGCCTTTGCAACTTCCCACCCCCACACATACACAAAGAAGGTACAGAATTGTCCTAGAACTAAAGAAACACCGCTCTCAAATAAAACAATATAAATTAGTCCAAACCAAGAAGACACCTGTGACATAATACTATCTTTGAAAGAAAGCTGTTTTCAAAGTGGAAGCATAATTTACATGATATTCAACATGGTGGATAAACTCTATTAAGCAAAGTAGGAAATTACTAACAAAAGTGCAAACTGCGTGCCACCACACACACAGGCCACCACCACTTACCTTTCTGATACCTGATGTTTACCAGTGTGCAATAAAACATGTTTGTTATGATGCAAAAAAATGTGACGAAAATGTCATCAGGAGTATGCCATGCTTCAGACTTGAAATTATAAACTAACCGTATGATTGCAATTTTACCAGGACCACTCTATGCATACTTAAAAGAGATGTACTCCAACCATGGGTCTGTGGGTCAATGCAAGTGAATTACAGAAGAAAACAAACAACAAAAAAAACCCACAAACACACACCCAGGTGTCCATAGGTTACATTATAAAGTCAGGCTACCCATGCCCCATTTTCTCCTGGGCACAAACCCAGAGAAATGGCCAAGAAAAACATTTTAAGAACATTTAAGATTTTAAATCTTCCATAAGGCAGTCAGAGTTACCTTTTTAAAATGCAAATATGATGTCATTTCTCTGATTAACACCCTGCACTTTCTTCAGGTTAAAACTCCACACCCCTAACATGGCCCATTAGGTCTTCTCTACCTGCACGTGACCTTCACATGTGCTGTTTTCCCCCCTGGCTGCCTCCTTTTCCTTCTCAAGGCCGTCATTCATCCCTTCCCTCGATCTGGAATGTTCCCCCATTCCCCCTTCACTTATCACTTCTAAAACATCTGATCTGAACATCACCTCCACAGACTGGCTTTCCCTCAGCTTCCCACTCCTCCAACAAGGCCCTGGTCTACCAATATGCTCTCTTAGCAATGATGCACTTTCAACACGATTGGGACTTAATGGTAACTGGATTTTTAATGTTGGCCACCCAATGAAAATATAAATATAAATTACTTAAGCCATTGACGGTGCCTTAGACCCTGCTGGCACTTGACTACTTATGGAATAAATGAGTTTCACCAATAGGAGACACAAGCACAAACAGGTAAAAAAGAGTAGAAGAAAGCTACAAAATTAAGTCCCTGACTCTAAGCTGTGGTCCTTTTGCTAGTTAAAGTAACCAGGTTAGGCCCAAAACGGAGTCGCTTGTGCAAAAACTCCACAGCAAACCAACACTTACGTTTCCACGCTGGCTCTCCCAGAAAATGAAGGTCTAGGTCAACCAAATGCCACTTGCTTGCTCAGCACAAATTACCTAATCCAGCTCCAAAAAATCCCTTTGGCCCATATAAGGAAAGTAACCAGCAAATGCCGGGTATAACTTCCTTGTTCTGGAGCACTTTGGTCTAAAAACCTCTTACCTGGTGCAGCTCTTCACAACTCCTTTCTACCCACCACATTGGACGCTGAATAAAGCCAATTAAGATCTTTAAAATTTTTACTCAATTGAATACCACTCAGCCATAAAAGAATTTGAAATTCTGCCATTTGCAGCAACATGGATGGACTCGGAGGGTGTTACGCTAAAGTGAAGGAAGTCAAACAGAGAAAGACAAATACTGTATCATGTCACTTGTATGTGGAATCTAAAAAGAATAACAAACGAGTGAATATGACAAAAAAAAGCAGCAGACTCACAGACACAGAGAATAAACCAGTGGTTACCAGTGTGGAGAGGGAAGGAGAGAGGAGTAATATAGGGGTAGAAGGTGGAGAGGTATAAACTATGACTGATGTATGAAATAAGCTATAAGGCTAAATCGTAGAATGTAGCCAATATTTTATAATAACTATAAATGGACTACAACCTTTAAAAACTGTGAATCATTATGTTATACACCTGTAACTTACATAAAATTGTGTATTTACTATACTTTGATAAACAAATTTTTAAAACCAAATAATTTTAATATTAAAAAATTGTTTAAAATGTTTTACTCAACTGGTGAAGTTGATCTTTAACATGCTTTAGCCTACTGCTCTTACAGGAGAGCAAGAACCTACCCTGTCAAGTCTTCAGCAAGTCACGGCTGCCTCCCCGTGCCACATTCTATCCAGCAGATTCTCCAAGAGTCAGGAGACTCAAATTTCTCACCTGTCTGCAGGTGACCACGAATGACCACAAATGAGCACAAAAGTGTCAGAAATACTGATTTGGGGGATACCAAGAAATTGTAGCGTAAGCAAGTTTTCAAATAGAGAACTTGTGAATAATGAGCATCAACCATCTACTCCTGCATCCCAAGTTATACTGGGCCACAGCATTTATTTCACTGTCTAGTCATTTTGTTGAATTTTTTGAGCTATCGTAAGTCACTAACCATCAAAGAAGGTTCTCCTTCACTCTCTAACCACTCACCCTCCATCCACCAGCCTTTTTTAGTTATCCTAGAAGAAGGCTACTGCTACCACCTCCCTTTAGTCTATACCCTCCATGAGGGCAAAAGCTCTGACTGGTCTTTTCACACCAGGTTCCCGGGGATGGGCACCATGCTTGGCAGCCTAACCAGTCATCAATAAACATTGAATTAACTAAAGAATATTAAAATCTTTAATTCTGGTTTGAAATATTTACAAATATTAAGATATCTGTTCTAAATCATTCTCAATTATATGCAAAAGTTAACATATATGTGTGTGTTTGTAAATTGGTATATAAATAGTCAGCTCTCTGTATCCTTGGCTTCTGTATCCTCAGATTCAACCAACTGAGGACTGAAAATACCTGGGGGGTGGTGGGGGAACAACTCCAAAAAATTGCAAAAAGCAAAACTTGAATTTGCCACATGCTGGCCACTACTTACAAAGCATTCGCATTGTATTTGCAACTATTTACATAACATCTATACTGTATTAGGTATTATAACTGATCTAGAGATTACTTAAAGTATACAAGAGGGTGTGTGTAGATTATATGCAAATACCACACCACTTTACCTTAAGGACTGGACCATCTAAGGATTTTGGTACCCAGGAAACCTCCTCTCAAAATTTAGTTTATTACCATATTGAAAAGAATCATTCTAGATATATTCAAATACGTACATATAGTATCTTTTAATATATGACTCTAAAATTCCATTTATGTACCTTAAAGCGGCTTGTTTTTATAAAGGTTTCCTAGGCTTTGCAGGGGAATACTCATGCAACAAATATTTACTAAGCTTCTGCTACAAATAAAGCTCTAAAATATTTTGCAGAAATAGAAATGTGAGAAAACTTTCTGGCCGCAAAGAACATATAATTTGCTGGAGGAGAAGACTGAGTCGTCTGTGAAAAAGGCAACTACTTTTTGTTTAGCAGAACAAATCAAAAAAGACACAAAAGGGGTTTTAGGGGAGTAACATATATTAATAAGTTAAAAGACAAATTTTTTTTCTTTGAGACATGAGTTTTAACATGATAAGTTTCAGGGGTTTTTTTATTTCAGACTCTAGAAAACAATCTAAGCCTTCGAATTTAAAATTAAATCAAATACTGCTCTGCAAAGATAAAGTTGTTTGCAATATAAATCATATGGGTTTTTTTTTTTTTTAGTAGTTTACCTTAAAAATGTGAATAAAATAAAGTTTATGTTGTAGCCACAAGAAAAAAAAATCAAGTAATGTTCTTTAAAATACAGAGCCAATATGATGAAAACATCTCTCTCAAACAGCATGTTTTTTTGAGACCTCCACCTGAAACGTGCAACTTTCCCAGCTGTTTCAATCCTTAATTGTGGGTGGTTTCTGTGTGGGTGCAAAAATAAGGGAGGTTAAAAAAAAAATGGAAACAATAATTCAATTGTCCAACTGAGAGCCATAAAAAGTCAAATATGCTTCCTCTACAGAGTTCAAAAGAAAATGTTATTTGTATAAACAATTTAGGCATTTGGAAATGTTCCACTTTAATAGAGGACTTCCTGATTTATATAACCACATGTAAGTGGATCGTAATGAGGGTTTGTAATAACTGATGGATTTCCTTTTGATTGAGCAAAAGAGAAGCTAATTTGTTTCCCAGAATTTAATAAAATCACAGGTCTTTTTTTGAAGAGTTCAGTTACGGTTGGTAATGGTATTGTCTCTGGTTTACTAACTTTTTCTTAAGAAATGTCCAAGAGTTTCACAGCCTCACTCTACCTTATGCATTCCAGTATCATGAGACGAATGGTAGTCATGATCTGTACAGATGAGTATCGGTAGCTCATAACTAAATTATGAAGAACATCTTTACAAAGTATTTCAATTTAATAGGAGAATAGCTGAATTTTATTAGTTTAAGTTGAGGAAAGTGGTTGCGTTTTTTTTTTTTTTTTTTTAGCTAAAATCTTGTATGATCCTTTTTTTTTTTTTGGTTTGAAATATTCTTTATTTTATAAACAACTGTGTTTAAAATAGATGAACCCTGCTTACAGTGCATGTACTGGACCCAACACACATACACAAGTCCACCCGTCACAGGGAGATGGTGGGGCTCAGGAGCACGTGCAGTGCCCGGGGCTGCGCTGAGTCTCAAGACAGCATGTACGGAGGTGGTGCGGAGTCAACAGGCAATAGTCCGGGCCTAAGGCCAGGTCCCAGGCCACCTCCTGGACTGGATAAGTTTAGGGGTGAGAGGCCAACTCTGGCATCTGGTGAGTGGAGCTGCACCCCCAAATCCCAACCCCCCTCCTGCCCTCATGTGTCCCCAGCTGTGGCCCTTGTGGATGAGGCTTATCAGGCCATAGAATCCCAACCCCAGTGTTCCCTTCCAAAACCCCAAGGGTACAGTAAAAACATGGCCCCTCTTTCCTGAGGGGGCTAGGAGAGAAATGGTGCTCTGCCTCATCTTCAGGGAACGTGGCAGTACTGATCCACAGGTTGGAGCCAATGCCCAGCATAACCTCCCCTTCCTCAGGTCCCTGGGTGAGGGCACACTGAGTGTGGGGACACTGAGTGTTGGCACTGCCAACCTCCCCACCCCAGTGTGATGCTGCATCCGTCTTGATACGTGAGGAGTCAGTCCTCAAAGCAGCATCCTCAGCTGGGTTGTGACTTCATACTTAAGAGTCAGTTTTCTAAATTTCTCATCAGCTGACTATTTATAACTATTCCTGCCTTCCTTTTCCTTCCACTATGCTAACCTATCCCCTGTTTCTACGTCCTGAGTTACCCTCTCCTGCTCTCTTCTGATTTGGTAAGAGTCAGGAGGAAAAAGGTTTGGTGATTTCAACCCCCACCCTTTTTCGGGAGGAGTAAATACATGGGGCTCTGAATCCTTCGCATGTGTGTGTCTGGATTTCGGTCCTCAGCTGGTGAATGTTCGATGCCCAACTCTTTGCTTTGCTCCAGCGCCAGCCACGCAATGCAGCTGAAGACTGATCCTGCTCCCTAGGCTTCTCCCGTCTTGGGAAGGTGAGGAGGAGCCCTACTAGGCTGGGACCTGATTGGTTCATTCCTTCAAGCTACTCTTGGACCATCTGGGGTTAAAGAAACTTCTTCCTGAACAAAAGCCCTGGAGGCGGGAGTCTGCTTCCCTCTACCTGCAGCCACAGTACAGCTGGCAAACCCTCTGACCTCTGACTCAGAAGCTAAGGGGGCAAGATGAGCACTTGGCCTTGAAGCTGAAGGGAACAGCACCAGCATGCTTCTCCAGGGCTTGTTTGCTTTCTGCCCGTGAGCCCCCTGCCCTTCTTCCGAGAACTCTGGGTCTCGGGAAAACCTTGAGAGTTGAAGGCTAGGCTTAGTGAAAGACCATGGTATACATGGCTCTGTCGCCTCACCTGCCAGGGTGGTGGGAAACGCCCTTCTTACACAAGAAGTGGAAGATGGGGCCAAGAAGCCCCGCTGCCGCTGAATTCTCCCATTTGCAAACTGCTATCCCAGCCTACTGTCCCTGGCTCTTAACCTGATATACAGGAGCCGGTCCTTCATCTCCAAACGCTCTCCTTTCTGGAGTATGTGGTCAGCCTCGGGGTCTCCTTGCCCCTGTAGTGCCCCCGAGCCTTGGTCCACATCTTTAAATTCGGGAGCCAGGAGTCGGGGGGTGGGGGTGGGGGGGTGAGAAATTGTGTACATGCTGCACAGCAGGCAGGTCTTGCCCACCCCGGCGTCCCCGATCGGCAGCAGCCGGATCAGCACATCGTGCGGCTTCGCCATGGCTGGTTCGGAGAGGGCCGGGGGCTGCGGGCCGCCGAGCGGTCGGGCGGCGAGATCAGCCCCGCTCGAGCGGGGCCGTCGCGGCGCGCGCCCGGGAAGGGCACGGGCGGCTAGGAGGCAGCGGGGCCGGCCCGCGGCTCGCCGGGCGCCGGGAAGCGTGGCGCGGCGTGAGCGCGGTGGGGGCTGCGTGATCCTGTAAGTGCATTTACAAACATACCAGTTCTTTTTAACCTGGAATACAGGTTATCACCTCTCAAAGTGTTTCTATACGAGAAAGGAATTCCTTCAAAACACACCAAGCAAACTGTCTGCCATACTTTCCACCGTAGGCTCTATTCTTTATCACTTGGAAAAAATTCGACCAAATTCCCTTTCCATTGGACCCAACAGATGCACTCTCAAAGTGTATGGATTTATCTAGGGAAAAATTTACGGATTTTTCCCCCCAGTAATTCCTCTAAGTAGGAAAATGGAAACAAATATTCAACTACTCCCTTGAAAAGCGTTGTCTACTTCACACTCTCTGAGCAGGCATCAACGGTGTATGAGGGCGATTTCGGGGTCACACTGAGTCACTTAACCAAGGCACCCTGATGCACACCCAGCTTCAGAGAAGCAAGCTAACAACACATGGTCGCACTCGCGCAAAGCACCGCTTGCTCAGGAAGACACGATAAACCCCCTTGACTTTTTTAAAATGCCACTGTTTTAAATTCATCTCCTATAGTCTCAACTTTCAACACATTCTCCTAAAAAGAGAACAGGAAAAGAACCCAAAGCACTGGGCACACTCCAGCCAGTGCCGAATACAAAACTTGGATTGGGTTCAAGTTACCATTCATCAATCTGTATACATACAATTTGTACACAGATTTCCTTTATAATAAATATAAAAAAAAAAAGATGTCAACATGCTCTTCATTCTAAGAACTAGTAAGCACTAGCCATTGTTATTGCTACACCTGCTTACCTGCATTCAAAGCAGAGTAAATACCTGAACAGGAAACAGGAGCTATGTCAGAAACACCTGTACAATTAGTGTGATATCTATTTTGATCTGAATTACCTACTTGGCGGCCTCATTTCTCCACTCAGAGTGGGAAGCCATAACCTCAGCTGACAAGGGGCTGGTTGTACACTGCCTGTCTCTACCACAGGAATTTTCTGTTTAGGTGTGTCTCATGGAATGAAGTCCCCACCTAAAATGTTTACTAGCAAACTGACTCTTCTTCCTGGTTTAATCTCTTGAGTGCAAAGTTCACGATGTCCAAGACCTGCCTGAGAGCTATAACAGGCCATCACACAGCATCACCGGCCAAGCTGTTTATGAACGACCACATCTGGACTTCCCAATGGTTTCCAAGATTACACACCATGAACGAGTTTTGCCTCAGATTAATGACTAATATTTTTACTGGCACCAGTTCAGCGTGACTAACAATATCTGATTTTTTTGAAATTTAGACTTCTTTTAAGACTTGGTTAAAAGTGATTTCAAATTACAGGCACTAAGTATATACAGGAATGAAATGCAGTAAGTGCAGACCCCGACCTTGGGATGAACGTAAATTCTGACAGACTGAGATTCACGGACTTTTATTATCTCATACTCTAACATGCTAAGCTTAACCTAGCAAAAGCCAGCTGCCTCCGACAGATTCAATATCTGACCTTCTACTTGTTTGAATGAACCACTGTAAACAGTGTTTTCAAAAGAACAGTGTTTTGTTTCCTGTAGAGATAGTCTTTTAGTTCCTACAAGTCAGGTTTTAAGGCTGGGCACATGGCATTACCCATTGCCATGCACAAACGTGTGCCATGACTGATGTAGGAGGCACTGTATTTTGTGCAATTATGGTTAAACAAGGATACATTTTGTATCCAGTCTACCCAAATACATACATTATTTGAGAAGGACTGAATCCTTTTTTGTTTTTTGGGCTGTTAGATTTTTTTTTCTTCTTTTAATTGCATTCATAATGTTATGTTGTGCTAACTTCTGGTGTACAGCACAGTGATTTAGTTACATATATGTATTCCTTTTCATATTCTTTTTCATGTCAGGCTATTGCAATGTACTAAATATAGTTCTCTGTGCTATACAGTAGGACTTTATTGTTTATCTAATTTGTATATATATTTATATATTTTCTATATAGTAGTTTGTATCTGTAAATCCTAAACTCTCAATTTATCCTCCCCACCCCCTACACCCCCTTTCTCCCCAGTAATCATAAGTTTGTTTTCTATGTCTGTGAGTCTGTCTCTGTTTTGTAAATAAGTTTGTGTCCTTTTTTTAGATTCCACATATAAGTGATATCATATGATATTTTTCTTTCTCTTTCTGGCTTTCTTCATTTAGTATGACGATCTTCAGGTCCATCCATGTTGCTGCAAATGGCATTATCTTATTCTTTTTATGGCTGAGTAGTATTCCATTGTATAAATATACCACAACTTCTTTACCCAGTCATCTGTCAATGGACATTTAGGCTGCTTCCATGTCTTGACTATTGTATATAGTGCTGCTGTGAACATTGGGGTGCATGTATCTTTTCAAATTAGGGTTCCATCTTGATATATGCCCAGGAGTGTGATTGCTGGATTGTATGGTAAGTCTATTTTTAGTTTTTTGAGGAATCTCCATATTGTTTTCCATTGTGGCTGCACCAACTCCATCCCCACCAGCAGTGTGGGAGGGTTCCCTTTTCTCCTCACCCTCAGGGAGGACTGACTCTTGTACCAGTTTGTAATCGCTCCTCTCCTGTCCATCACCAATTTCTAAGCCCCAAGGGTCCAGCTACTCAGTTCCTAACTTACTCCTAACTCAAAGTCTTTACTCAGTTCAAACAACCACAGCAGCACGAAAAGTGGGCAATCAGAACAGCTGTGGGAGGCAAGTGGCTTGCACTCCCACTGGGCCAGCGCAGCAGCGCGCAGGTAAATGGAAGCCATCAAACGCTCACCTGCTGCTCACTCATCCCCAGAGAGGTGGGGGCAGGGGCCTCTTGCTGCTCTAAAATGGGAAGGAGGTGCTCAAAGGGGAGCACAGGACGCTGTCCTGCTTGGGACTTCAGTTCTGGGAACAGCTGACCTGCTATCCGAGCCACAGGAATTCCCCACGGGGCCCCAGACAACGAATCCCATTCTGCCGCCTTCCCAGCCAGCAACGGCTCACCGGCACCAAAACACAAACACGCACACCGGCCAGCACAAGGCCCCAAGGGCAGGAGCTGACAGGGACAGCTGACAAGTGGAGCCGCCGGGTATGACAGACATGTGCCCACGCATCCTACAAACTCCCGGAACAGCTTCCACAAGTTAATTCTACGGATATAGGAGCAGCACCCTCTTTTCCTTCCTTGGCTCAAAAATCTGTTTCCCCCTGTTCCACTGTAAGGACACTGAAAGCAGACATCTGACTCTTCCCACCTGTCCCCACCACCACAGCTGACACACAGAAAGTCTGCAAATGTCTTGACTTTCCGAGTTATTTTGCACTGACATCGCGCACTTACAAAAGATGAGCTTTTCTCGTCGGCCATCATCCCCAGTGGTTACATCATGGGTAGGTCTCAAGACTGCCCTGGCTGAGAGTGGTGTGGCTATTACTCAGGGCTAAGAGTCACAGCTGTCTCCACTTCATTCCTGCTTTATTACATCAGAGGAGTAAGGAAGAAGCTGAAACTGAGGCTTCAACAGGCTATTTTGAAGACAGCTGAAACTGTATCCTCCAACGTGGAACTAAAGCTGATGAAGAGGGGGGGACTAGTTCCCGCACTCTATCCACACCAGACTTACTCATTATTCTCAGGGATACATTCCCAGACCACTGTCCTTGGTACATAGCTTGGGTTAGCCTCATCATTTCTCCATGTTTGAAATGCTTATTCAGTCTCATACATTTCTTTTTTTTTTTTTTTGAAATATAATAAAATTATTTTTATTTGTTAATGATACAAAAATCATTAATAGCAGTGTTAGTGTGAACAATGTAATTAAATATGTTTAAGTATTTTTCAGTTTCCTTAAACTTTTTGTGATATAAAAGTCTTGTCCTGAGTCCAGGTTTTTTTGGTTTTTTGTTTTGTTTTGGGTAAACAAAGTTTATTCTAGGAAGAGCAACTCCTTGAGAGATAAAAGTTTTAAATTTATATATATGTATTGTTCATTGTTTCTAAGAATAGTTTAGAGCTTTAGCTTTTTAAACTTACATAGTTATCAAAGGAATAAAGTCAACCACAAAATAAGAATCAACACAACGCAGTAATCCAAAGATAAAGGACAGTCAAATGTGTTTTTACACATATTCAAGAAATCAATCACCTAAGTTATAAATACTTTGTGTCTTTTTTTTAAGATTCCACATACAAGCGATATATGGCATTTTTATTTCTTTCTGGCTTACTTCATTTAGAATGACAATCTTCAGGTCCATCCATGTTGCTGCAAATGGCATTATTTTATTCTTTTTGTGGCTGAGTAGTATTCCATTGTGTATATATACCACATCTTCTTTATCCAGTCATCTGTTGATGGACATTTGGGTTGTTTCCATGTCTTGGCTACTGTATATAGTGCTGCTATGAACACTGGGGTGTGTGTGTCTTTTTGAATTATATTTTCAAAAAGAAAAGGGAACCTTCCTATACTGTTCGTGGGAATGTAAATTGGTGCAGCCACTATAGAGGACAGTATGGAGGTTCCTTAAAAAACTAAAAATAGACTTACCATATGATCCAGCAATCCTACTCCTGAGCATATACATAGAGAAAAAAAAATACATTTCTTTATTATACACATAGTTCTTTTTAACTACTCACATTGCATTTGGGAGCTGAGTAAAAGGGTAAAGTGTTGGATGGTGAGGATATGGGAATGTAACTGGATTTTTACATAAGTTATTTCAGAAATAATTTTTGTTTATAAATCTCAGTGCTCTAGGTTAGGTTTTCCTAACAAAGCATTGGTGTTTAAATCAGATTCCCAATAACAGAAGCTAAATAAGTCTCCTGATTTAAAAGAAGCAAGCAATGACATCTACCCTATACAGAATTCATCCTCCACTCCCCAACCTTTGATCTCACTCCTCAAAGCCCTGAGAGCATTACAGTTTAATAACCATTGCCTCTAATAAGCCTTCACATACTGATCAATTCACACCTTTCAAATCTAATCTGCAAGAGCCACAACAAGAACATCTATTCAGCTAAAGTGGGATGAGACAGAGCAATGCTGAGATATCTAAGTTCACCACAACCGGGGGAGACTGCCTACCGTCCACCTGCCTGCAAGGTCAAACAGCACGGTGATCAGACGCCCTCACCTCTACACTTACGTGGCCTCAAGAAGGTATTTTAAGTAAGAAGCTTAATGGAAATTAAGAAATATGCAGAAATATGTTTAGTGTACTCTTAAAAAGTAAAAGACCAAACTAGAAGCAACCCGAGTGTACCCCCAAAAAGATTATTTCATAAATTCATACATGTGAACCTAATGGAATATTTTAAAGTCATAAAATCGTTAAAAATTATAGTATCTATAAAAACTCAGAAGTATCTGCTATAATCCTTTTTATAAAGAAAAAATTACATAATTATGTATAATATACAATTATATTAATAAGACATACACATAAGTGAAAAAAATTAAGCATATAAGGAAACTTATGTCATTTATTTCAACAGTTTAACCGAGAGTCAGATGCTGGGTCAGGTGCTAAAGCAAAATGATTTAGGAAAAAAAAAGGTCTGGCCTCTGCTTTCTTGGAATTTACAGTTTCATCACTAAGTGAGAACAACTGCTGTTAAGTGAGTATGTGGTGTTCTTCCTTTTTTCTAAATAATAATGTGACTGTGTTCACATTTTAGTAATATAATCTAGGCTTTTCCCTGGTGAGGTGTGTATTACAAAGCCTGTGTTCGTGACTGGACATTTATGACACACAGGTGAAGAAGTGGCACAGAAAATGACAGCTGTCCCAACTGTCAGTGGCGGGTGATCACTGAGGCTGCTCTTACAGATGGGAATCCATCTGTAAAGAGGAAGAAATCTTGTAGCTTGAGGCCCGTGTGCCAGTCCCCTGCCTCCTTCTAGAGGCTCCCTGCCCGCACCTAAGCCAAGTGAGGCTCAGCCACCTTCCACCACAGACCTCAGGGCAGGCTGAGCCACCACCATCCCAAGACTGGCCACCTCCACTCCCCCTCAGAGCACCTAACACTCCAAGAGGAGCAGGTGAATCAGGCAGTCTACAGGCACAGCTCCTCCAAAAGGGGCCAGCCTGCCTGTGCGGTGTCTGCACAGTGTGAACCCCGCACGCGGAAACAGCTCGTCGAAGGACTGCACACGGGATTGCTCCAGAAGCAGCTTCCGTGAAGGTGACGAGCTAAAGCCCTACCATGAATCAGAAACCCATTCGGTTTTTCTCCCGAGAGCCCGAAATTCCTTTCACAGCTGGGTTTGAACTTGGTACTTAGGTTTCCAAAAAGTATACAAATATATTGTTCAGAAATACATATTCAACAGACAAAACCGAGAAGAAAAAGAAAAGGCAGAGGAAGGAGAGAAATGTGATTGTGGAGAAGCATGTCAGGGATTCCAAAGCCCTGCTACTCAAACAGTGGTCCATGGACTAGAGGCACCGACATCCCCTTCCAGTGGCTAGAAGTGCAGAATCACACACTCCACCAGAGACCTTCTGAATCAGAACCTGCATTTAGGCAGATCTACAGGTGTATCATATCCACATTAAAGTTTGGAAGTCACTTTTATAAATACTTGCAATATTCTTTTTTTATTTACCTAGGTGAATACACTTAGTATTGTTCTCTAAAATATCACATACATTTTAAACAGTCTTCTGATTTTGTGACATGTCTCTAATCCACCCTAAAAATGGACCCCATGTCTATAAGCCGGCAAGTGGAGATTGTAAAAAAAAATGTGCGGAAAAGAATGCTACATGAATCTGATCTCCAAACAGTAAAAATTCAGATACAGATAAAACTTCA
The DNA here is from genome assembly GCF_009834535.1 of Camelus ferus. NCBI lineage: Eukaryota > Metazoa > Chordata > Mammalia > Artiodactyla > Camelidae > Camelus > Camelus ferus. Next base: position 4,495,668 of record NC_045705.1, read on the forward strand.
GAGATCACATAACCTCAGCCTCTCCACTTAGGAGAAATGAAACCATCTGATTCAGGAAGGGGCATGCCTCCCCCAGGGTCAGTTATTTTGCTAAGTAACTGCAGCAAAATCAGGTCAGGGCTCAAGCCTCCTGATCTCTAGTCATGTTCTGGTTTAATACGTCACAACTGATTTTTTCTTCTTTATCAACAAAAACTCAAGTTAAAAGAGCAATCAGTATTAAGTTTTAAAAAAGTAAGCTAATTCTTAAACCAGCACCTTTTATATTTATATAATAGATGCCCAACATGTTTTTCTTTGAATGAATGATTCACTTTGAGGCAGAGAAAAACAGTGTTACCCACATCTTCTCAAAAGGCTGAGCTGGATTATAGAATGATTAAGTAATTTCCTTATGGGAACAAACCACAGAGCTCAATTTTAAAACCATTTATAATACCCTCCTCCACAGCAACCAAAAACCGCCCTTATACTTTTATCAAAGTCAGAATGTTTTACACGTTTAGTATTTGGGTGTGTGAATCTGGTTGATTTCAATGAAGTCATTAACTCAAGTAAGACTTTTAAAAGTATTACTTAGAATACTGAAAAACAGCAGTACTCACCGATACTAATTTCATCATCTGTTTCAGCATCACCAATACATTCAAACTGGAAATCTTGCAGTGACTGGGAAAATTTCTGTACTGCCATAGACAGATCTGTAATTAAAAGTTAAAAAAAAAAATTGTTAAGTTGAAGGTACCATGGAATACTCAAGAGTTTCCATGGGTAATATGTAATGTTGACATTAATACTACATTAACCAGAACCCTTTTAAAATACCAGCCTGACAAATTTAGGCATAATTTAAAGAGACTACTAAAGAAATGTTTTAGGAATTAGGTATCCTCTGCTTGCAAAGGGAATTTACCCCTTTAAGAAAGTTTTGGTGCCAGCTATGTATTATCCGGAAGCAAATTTCCCAAAGCCTTTATCAAAGAATTACCATTCACTCCCTATAAATGGAGCATTTATTTAAAAAAGAAAAAAAAAAAAAAGGAATGCTACTGAGGTTGTTGGTAGGAGGGAAAAAAAGTGAACCTTTGATTAGAAAGGTCATCACTGTTAACCTACCCAGACTGTGGAGCAGATAGGAAATATGTTTTTATCAATAAACACACTCTCTGTCCCAAGGTGAATGGCCACCTGAAAAGCTGTTACTAGTAACCTTGTGATTTCTGGGAGACTTTAAGCTAAACATGACTTCAGTCTGAACAAAGTCCAGAGTGTGACTAAATCCGGAAGAAGAATTCTTTATTTGTCGAGAGAATAAAGAAAAGCCCAGAGTAATGAGAAGTGAATCCCTGGGAGGCAAAAGCCTAGGATGCAACCTAACAGTGATTAAGAACAAGGCAGACCCTGGAGCCAGGCGGCCTGCGTGGAAATCCAGGCCCTGCCAGTGACTCATTATGTGAGCATGGGCACAGGTTTTAACTCCTCTGGGCCTCTGTTTCCTCATCTGCAAAGGCTGAGAAACAAGAACGTAACCACCTTGCAGAGTTGTCTTGAAGATTAACTAAATTAACGTTTTCAAAGCATGTAGATCAGAGCTTGGCACTTAACAAGCACTATTTAGGTTTGTTAAATAAAATTAAAAATAAATCAAGCTGACAGTGCCGCACTTAAAGCTTCAAAACGTCCCACCTCTCAGGGCTACTGTGATCGTCCAAGCCAATCCTTCGTGGAAGTCTGTGCCAGGAGGAAAACGTATTTTCCTGGCAGTCATTTTACACTTCATTTAGTATTATCTCCCATGGGTTCAAGTCTGATAACTTGAATGCTTAACTTTTTTTTTTAATTGAAATCTAGTCAGTTTACAATGTTGTGTCAGCTTCTGGTGTACAGCATGTTTCAGTCATACATGAACATACATACATTTCTTTTCATATTCTTTTTCATTATAGGTTACTACAAGATATTGAGTCTAAGTTCCCTGTGCTCTACAGTAGGACCTTGTTGTTAATCTATTTTATACATAGTAATTAGTATCTGCAAATCTCAAACTCCCCATTTATCCCTTACCAACCCCTTTTCCCCTGGTAACCGTAAGTTTGTTCTCTATGTCTGTGAGTCTGTTTCTCTTTTATAAATAAGTTCATTTATGTTCTTTTTTTTTAGATTCCACATATAAGTGATATCATATGGTATTTTTCTTTCTCTTTCTGGCTTACTTCACTTGGAATGACAATCTTTAGGTCCATCCATGTTGCTGCAAATGGCGTTATTTTATTCTATTTTATGGCCGAGTAGTAATTCCACTGTATAAATATACCACAACTTCTTTATCCAGTCATCTGTCGTTGAATGCTTAACATTTAATTCAGGCCATAAGATCTGACAAACACTCTCCCAGACCAATCCTCAGTCAGGTTCTCTGAGCCGTCTTCTTGACTAGGCCTCTACCATGACCCCCGGCCCTCAGTAGGCTTACAGAGCTCAGCGTTAGCAAAAGTCCTGCCACGTTAGCTTGGAGAGAATCCCCTACCCTGAATAGCTGATAGAGTTCCTCGCCCTCCACCTTTGATGCTTAAGTCCTTGGCCTGCCTTCACCAAGATTCCTCCTACCTTGGGGTCTCCTCTTAGTAATTTTCCATCCACTGAGGTCAAGTCCCCGCAAACCCACCTCCGCCCGTCATTCTCCTTGGCTGCAGAGTGGGGCCTGGACTCCCTCCCCTATTGTGAGGCTGTTGACACCTACAGCAACAGCCTTGAACAAAGCCCTCCTTGACATGTCAGCCAGTGTCAGAATCATTTTTTTCCTTGGAGAGAACAAACGGGGCCCGATGCCTAGACGTGACACCAGGACTTACTGTGGTAACCCAGCACACACGACACCCCACGCCCACGTACCAATCGCAGCAAGCACCCACGAGTGAACAGGTCTCCGAACATGTGGCACCACTGGGAACCAAGAACTCACCAATGGCAGTTCTGAAGACCACAGGCCTCGAGCCTCAGAGAGACTTTTAAAACTCGACACATACACACACACACACACAACAGAGAAACTGATTTTTTAAAAATCTTGTTTGAGAAACTAAATCACACACTAGGAAGGGGATGTTAGTACTCACAGACTAACCTCTTCCTACAAGAGGGTTAAAACTTGGGGCCAGCTGCACATGCTACTTAAGAGGCACTGTCACTTTAAGAGGGGAAAGGTCTATGAGCTTATTAATAACAGTTCTGCTTGGGTTCTCAGGAAGAAAGCTGAAAAGAGTCCCCCGAGTGGATTAGTAGTCAACGTGGAAAAACGAAGTCTTCATCAGAACCAGACATCACCAGCTGGCTGTGAGGCCCTGGGCAATCACTCAGCCTTCGCCAGACTCATTTTTCTTACCTGCGCACCAGAGAGTGAATCCTTACCTCAGGGGGTTGCTATAAAGACTGAGTGAGGGCCGTGCCTGGGACCTTAGGCAACTCAGTACATGGCATCGGTTATTATTGTTCAAGCCCACCTCAAAAGGCGGGGAGAGCTGACTGGCCTTCCAGACAGAAGGGCCCCGTGCATGCAAAAGCAGGCGTGTATCCAACAGCACAGAGCTCTGGCTAAGGGGAAAGCAATCGTAACACCATAGCAGAGTTATGAGAAGACAAAAAAGAAAAAGCAGGCGCCTAGGGTAATTTTAAGCCAAGCTGTGTGCGGGTACTCTCCCTGAGAGTCAGGGAAAGCATTCCATTTAAAGTCCCTTTATTTTCCTATGTACACTATAAAGGCCATATGCTACACTGGATCTGAAGTCAGTTCCTACAGCAGAGCTGGGATGGCAGGTGATATGGTGGGTCAGGATGCTTAGGAACCTTGTTCCTTCTCTCCCTCATCACCATGAGTCCCTCTGAGTCTCCCCTCAGCCTCGGGGGGCCATCTGGAAGCTCCGTCCTAGGGAACTCCTGACACAAAGCCCCACATTTCTTCTAGACCATTCTTTGCTTCCCAAGGCCTTGCTCCCTACCAAGAAAGGTAAGCCCTTTGTCCTTTCACCGAGATCACAGTGACTATTCGATAAAAATTCCCGTCCCCAAACAAAAACACAGTAGTCCCTCTGTCAGTACAGCCAAGTGACTGAGAGCAGGGGCTCTCGTGGGAGAGCACATCTTAGCTTCCAGCTTCTACGAATCAGTGTCACGACTGGGCACAGGTTTCCTAACCTCTCTGTACCTCATCTGTTAAGTGGAACAGAACCCATCCTCAGGGTTATTATGAGGAATAAATATAGGAATTAACACAGATGAAGCACTCAGAACAGCGTCTGACACACGGCTAAGCACGTCAGGTGAGTTGGCTCTCTCCAGGTGGAACATCTCAGGAAAGAAAGCAAAAGGTAAAATTTCAGGAATGAAGGTGGCAGCTGTTAGAACTTAGACAACCCTGGACGCTGCTCAGTAAGACAGGCTATTGACTGCAGTTTCAAACTCTCTCTTGGTGCGCTGCAATCACGCCGTGACACAGACAACCTGATTATTCAGCATTTCCGTGCAAGCGATGGGTGTCGACTTCAACGCTGGATGGAATCAAGAATGCGTGAGTGATTCCTTCATAATTTTTTTTTAAGCAAAATGAGACAGGACTGTCCAAGCAAATATGGTTCTCAACTAGTTCAGATAATTCCAGAAATAGAGGGGAAGTTCAAAAAGCATTTTCAACTTCGAGGGTCTGGGTTCCTGATTTTCCTTTTATTTGTTCTCATTTTCCAAAAACCAAAGCAATGATAAGGTCAGAAACGTTACCAACATAAAGAATTTCCGATACTTTCTGGCAGTAACATTGCTCGGTCTGAAAAACGAGGAAGCCAGCGCTCACTTTTAAGCTTGGCTCCATCTCCTACTGAGTGCAATTCCGATCGAGAAAGTACAGCACCTTCCACTGACCTGTAATTCCACGAAATGCACGATTCCCGAACCACTTAAAGTTTCTAAGCGATGGCCAGATGCAAAAACAGAAATACTCGTTCTAAACCCTTTTTAATTGACTCACATCAGATTATACAGATCCTGAAGTTAAAACCTAATTAAGTTCTTAAACTATGTTATTGAATTTTAAAGTATCTAATTGTGTATTTCTACCCAACTATCAGAACTTGAAGACAAGTAAGATAAAGATCCCAGTCGGAGCCACCCTGGCTGCATTCTAAGGTGAGGCATAGACGCGTAACATTTACTAGCTAGTCAAGTCGTACATAGTAAAGATGCTACAGGTGTCACCCATACCACATCCTTCCTATTTACCTAAGAATTTACTGCAAGAAGTTAAGCATAGGGTGTCTTCACCTGTATTCACATTATAACTTGGAAGAAATTACAGTAGGCTTTCATTAGTCAGCAATGTTTTTACTTCAAAGAGTTAATCCGTGATGAGATGATGCTAATGAAACACTAAAACTTCATTTCATTAGAAACACTTCATCCTCATTAGAGAAATACAAAACACTTAGTAAATATTTAATCACAGCTCTTCTTACCCGTAGACCTAAGAGCTGGAGTTCCCTGCCACTTTAGAAGTGTCAGTGGAATTACTTTCCCAGTGCCAGCTGAGTAGGTGAGCTGTATTTATGTCAGAACGCGTACAGCCAGCCAGTCCACTGGTAAAAGGCAGTCCTCTGAGGTTAGATTTACGCAAGTCTCACAGGAGCAATATATCCAGACATTTTGTCTTCACCCCACCATGCAGAAGGCAGACTGTATGAAGCAATGGGAATACAAAGGTAAAAAAAGGATACATCCTTCCCTCCAAAAAGGCACAGTCCAGTAGGAATGGGAAGCACGTAAATGAGTCATATCAGAGGACAAGGGACAAAGTCTCCGACAGAGGCAGTAACTACATCATCACCACGGAGAGCACTCTGTGCCTGATACTTTTCCAAGCACTTAATGTCAATTACACCGTCAATCCTCACAGCAGCCACGGAAAGCAGGTATCATCACTCCCATTTTACAGATGAAGAAACTGAGGCACAGAGAGGTTAAGTGACTTCCCTGAGGTCGTTCAAGCTAGTAAATAACTGAGCAAGAATTTCAACGCAGGGGGCCTGGTCCCAGAATCCCCACTCATCCACAGCTCCACACTGCTGCTCCACACACAGGGGCAGCAGGTAAGAAGGCACTATCAGTTTGGCTGGAGCGCATGGGGGAAGGCTTCTCAGAGGAATCAATGAAACAGGGACTTGAAAGACATGACGATACACAGGGCAAGGCCAAATTAACGAGATGCTTGGAGCCTTTCAACAGGCAGCTTCTACCTACATATCCAACCACCTCAGCAAGCTGAGGCACTGGTTACCACCAGGAACAAACCAGCCAGTCCCTTGTACTTATTTTTATATCGTGACTCCACCTTCTTGGGATATACCCTTCTCCCAAGTTCTCTTTCAGGATCTCTCTCTTCCAAGTCCCCATTTCCTCCAAAAGGCTCTTCCTGACCCCTTCCAACTCGGCACTGTCCTCTCCTTCGCAGCTCCCACTACATGTTGTGACCTTCCTGCTGGGCTTTCTCTATGTTACCTTCTATCCAGTTACCCATAAACCTAGGTTATCCGTCTTCTTTTAAATAGCGTTGTAAAGGTAGAAAACTTTACCACCTATGAACACGACCCAAGTATCCACCGCCACATCTTGTACACAACAGGAGCTCAACTGTTGAGGCCAGTAATTTCCGCGAGGTGGGTAAATCCTCCGAACTTCCGGATGCCTTTCTCCTCCCCTTCTTCCTGCTCATGCTGTTATAAGCCCCTAATATGGCTTTTTCATCCACTTGTAAAACACGAGTTATCCACTTCCCAAAATAATAAGATGTTTTACCATTTACGAGAGGCTGTTATATACATTTACAATAATGAGAGCAATAATGTTGGTTAAGATGTTTTCACCCTTTCAAAGTTCCTACATTATTCTTAATTCTCACACAGCGATGAGGGCTGAAGCTCTGAAAAGGAATAACTTAATTTGCCCAGAGTCTCAGAACTGTATTCCAACCTGTTCAGGTCCTCTGCTTCCCAAACTGGATTCTCTTCCCACTACATACCATAGCCAATTCCCAAAAAGTAACAAGCGTTAAAAACCAGAGAGGGTGTGGCTTTTAGGCATCTACTTACCTACTGTATACGTTCTAAGATAATAAGACTCACTGCATTGGACCACGTGACAGTGACCGAGGGGTGTTTATTAGCATGGAATAAGCTTGCAACAAACATACATTAGATGGTCTCAAAGTCAAAGGAAATGCACATTCATTCTTGTCCTTTCTGATGCCACACGGTAACTGAATAAGGTTCTAGGTATTAAGCTCCTTAAAGGTGGGTATATGCACTCTCCATCTCTCTTTGCCCTTACTGCCCAAAAGAAAACAGACACCAAAGAGACCAGAGGGACCAGGAAGAGAAGAGTGTACGCCAACTACTGTCACATTCATACTGTAAGAACCCACTGGAGATAAATTACTGAAAAGCTTACGGTCCTGGGAACATGCCTGAGTTAACTGCAAGCCTTCACGTAATAAAAAACATGCCACACATTACACAGGAGAATATGTCAAGGAATTACCAAGTAAGCCTTGGTTTTTAATACCTGCAGCTATGTTGTAAATGTTCTGTCAGAGAACTGCAAGTGTCAGGTTGTTAGACGGAGAAAAGTCAGAGGTAAAGGACACTGGGTGTGTGGCAAAGTTTTGGGGAAAAAAAAAACAAAACATAAACACAAACGATGAGAACTTCTTGTCAATAAAAATCATCCCTATGGCTCTTATTTGAACAAAATTTGAAAATGCCCACTTTGCTCTTTTCTAGTTTACATAAATGGCTAGAAAATCATGTTATCCGATATTATCAGTGAAAGACAAGTCTTACCAAAGAAGGCTCAGGATGAAGCGTGGTACAGTAATCACTCAATAAATGGACAGTGAGCTGAAGTGAAGTGAACTGAGTGACTTAACAGTAATGGGATCAAGGAATCCTCCTTCCCTGAAGGCCTAGAGAAACACTGCCACGTCCCCGGGAGGTGACTGGAGACAGTCACCAGAGGACAATGGGGCACTGAAGCCATTCCTCATCCCCCTGGAAATGCAAAAAGTCACAGACTTCTCCAGGCCGCTGAACAACCCTGCTGTAGTCTAGGACGGAACAACGTGGCTCCCCGGCTTCAGCTGGCCTCAATCATTTCGACCTCAGCTATGTACTCGGGGTCTCATTCCTGCATCCTTTTTTGCAGTGGATCCGTCCACCCTTCTGGCAGGCAATACAAGTCAGAGCATCTGTTTTCGGTGATGAACTAGAGTCTTATGCGAGGAACATGCTCAGATACGAGAAGAAATCCTTCTTTAGAATCAATCATTCTTTGATGTCATGGACCAAGTGTGCACAAGACTCGGACAGACACAGATGCCAATCCAGGGGCCATCACTTCCTGCAACATGTCTCAGCAAGCACTTAGCCTCTCTGAATCTCAGGCCCGTCATGCACAAAAGGAAGATACTAATCTCTTATAAGACCATCATGCATGTTACATGAAATGGACTTAGCACAGTGTCAGGTATAGAACAGAAACTTCAAATTCTGGTCCTCCACAAATGTCAACTATTAAACCACTATTTATCATGATGGAAAGTGCAGAAAATGAAATGTTTTCACTGTAAGCATAACATATTTAATCTGTGTATTAAATTACTATCTTCAGGAGAGCTTCAGTGAAAATAAACAGCAGTGCTGGCCTCTAATGAAGACCAAACAGTTTGTAATCCCATAAATGATATGCGTCTGGCAAGCAGTTCCAGAAGATTCCAGCCTAAAAACAACAAACAGGAACCAACACTTGGCCAGATTTTATCCACAGTTTCTATAAAGCTACAAATTCCATAAAAATTAAAAACGAAAAACCACAAAGACTTCACTGTTGCTACAACCCAACTTTAAAAATAGAAAGCTCAAAGGATGAAGTAAACCAGCCATCTTCCCACCCCGGGGGGGAAACACTTGGGGGGTGGGGGGCTAAGGAAATAATAATGGCACATGCAGTTTCTCCGAAGTCCCTTCCTGCCGCAATCAGCATTCCTTCGCCACCTCCTTTGAGATTTCCCTTCCTCACACTCTTTCCTTCAGGAGGGTTTATCTTTAGCCACCTTGTTTTATCTCAATACATGTTTTCTCATAAAAAGTCCTATCTATCTATCCATATGCAGGCAACTCGTAAGTGGTAATTTAAGTCTGGATGCTGGAATTCCAAGTAAAATATTATGAAGTATCTCCCTTGCCTTTGCTTGATTTAACTAAACAACAGTGAGTTATCCAACATGGAGAACCCTGGAGTTTTCCTCATCTTCCCAGCCACACAGGCATGGCCTGGCACGTTGTCCTGGACTTGCTGGTCGACATTCCCACTCATCATCCTCTTCCTTGGTCCAATCACTGTTTGCTGGGCATCTACAACTTAACACTCTTATCAACAGCTCTGATAATGCGAAGTGTTCAGTGTTCTAGCTTCACTCCCAGCCCTCCCTGTTTTCTCCAGGTCACCTGAAGCATCTATCTACTCAAGAAAATGACTCTGGAAGAGCACTGGGTGTTCGCTTATCCTTCACGTCACATATCAGCCTACTTCCAACTCTTAAAACTTACTTCCTTTTTCCATCAACTCCTTCCTGGCATCACATGCCAAAATAAAATCAAGATTTGACTCGTTTAATTTCCTTTTAAAAGCAGCACACTAAATTGTTACCTCCTAGGCAATTCCAGCATAGCATCTTTCCTCTGTGTCTTTCAGGCCATCTTTTTTCTTTGCACCTTCAATCTAAACAGTCAGTCTAAATTTCAATCTATATTTCAAACAGACTAATCTAAATTTCAACTCCCTCTACATACACAAAGTCATTCTTCATGTTTGGACACAGCCCTTTGTCTCTGCCGTGACCTTCAGATGCCTTCAAATAAATTGGTACTCGCGGTTCCACTGCGAGGCTGGATTATACCTTACAGCAGCATCTGGCTTTATTTGAGGATGGGACATGTAGCAGCTTCCTTGAGTCCTTTCAAAGCACCTTTCAGACCTCCCTCTTTCTAGATTAATCCAAAAGCTACTCTAAATAATCCACCAGGGCAACACATCTGCTGATTTAGATACCAAATACTGACATGGCTTATTGTGCACAGCAGTGGGCCAGGAGTTCAGAAAGCCATGGATACTCTCAGTGTACCTTCCTGGTGCTACAACTTAAATGAGAACACTGGAAAGACGCTAGCTAGCTAAGTAGTTTTATCCTACTTTACATTTTTTTAAAACGCACATATTGTGGGTACAGCAGAATTTATATGAATTAACTTGTATCTTGTTATTTCCACTAAGGCAGCTAGTTTGGGCCACGTTTCCAGACCACTGAGGGTACAATTCTCCCCACCTCTGACAGAAGATTTTGAGATGTACTACGCTACTGTAATCTAGCTCCTTTTTGAATGTCTACTAACATACCCCACATTATAATTATATTACTATACATATCTGTGTCTAAGTCCCATAACCCTCACCAAACAGTAGGCCCCTGGAGGGCAGAGAACCTCTCCAGTCTTTACTGCCTCTGGCATAGGGCCTTGAAAACAGGAAGCTGTTAAACAGAATACAATGCAAGAATTCAGAGTATTTAGGAAAGGTACAGTAAGGCCTTTCAGGAACTGGCAAAGAGCAATTAGAAATAAGAAGCCAGGTGGTTAGACTCACACCTGCCTCTAGCTATAAAAGATGCTATGGGAACAGAGGATCCCCAGCCCCATACCTAACGATCTGGACGTCAAGTCAAGTAGGTGAGATCAGTGGGTCAGAGAGAATGGCTGGAAGGTTCTTTTGTTTAGGATCTGTTGGCAAGCTTTGCAAAAAGCAACGCAGTGGAAGCTGACAAAAGCAGCCCAGATGTTTTAGGTGCAAACCTAAAACTCAGCTTTGCTATAGAAGAATTCCACTTCTAAAAAGAATTCTGGTGAACTCATCAAGCTTGATGGGGAGAGCGTTCAGTTTAAAAACAAAAAACAAAAACCTGAAAGTTCCACAAACTTACATCACTAGAGAGAAAGCTCATGCGGGATTTTATGTCCTTGCCTCATCTTCTAATACTAAGAATTTCCATTAAAAAGAACACGGGCAAGGATTCTGGTGTCAGAAAGATGACTGGTATTGCCACATGGGCAAGTTATTTAAGCTCTTCAAGTTTCAATTTACTTATGAGTAAAATGAGGATAATATTAACATACCTACTTCGTAAGACTGCTGCAATGACCAAATGAAATCACGCGTGGAAAGGGCTCACTCAGCACATAGAGCTTTCAAACCATCGTAAGTATAACTACTGTTGTTTCTAAGGAGGAAATGAGGCAGGAGAGGAGAGAAGGGGACAGGGCACGACCATTTAAAGAATGACCCAGAAGTCAGCCCCCAGATGGTGGAAGATTCGACTCCCAGGCGACCTTGAGCTTCATTATACACTCCCTGTAACACAACAGCTGCTAAATGGCCCTCCCACAGGTGCCAGGACAGGTTCAAGTCTGCCCATAAAAGGTCAAAAAGTGGGTGATGGCCCAGTTCCCGGGAATCCCAGCCCCTTCCCTGAAGTCATTGGAATAATCCTCCCACTTGTCAGCATAGGAAGTTACTGAGCCCATAAAAAGTAGGGACCCCGCACCCGTGGCCTTTCTCTTGCCTTTTGAGAAGGCTCGCGTGCTGTCTATGGAGAGTGCATCTCTCTGAATAAATCTGCCTTCCCTCTACTATGGCTCGCTCTTGAATTCTTTCCTGCATGAAGCCAAGGACCCTTACTTGATGGGCTGCATCCCAGGGACTTGCCTGGGACCTGGGACATGAACATCCTCTCACAACCCATTTTACCGGTATCAGAAATCCTTGACTAAAAAGACATATTATCCTTGGCTCCTGGTTACTAGACGTATGTTAAGCTTGCCTCTCAGGACCTAAAAGATAATTCTCCATTACATGATGATAGCAAATTCCATGCAGCCAAAGCGCCTGCCAACCAAGGAAGCACTAAAGTGACACCAAACAGCATCACAGTTAGTCGTCTCTATTCCAAAAGGTAAGTTTGCCATTTACATAAGTGCATTTTCCCATCGGCACTTTAGCATCATGCACCATTAAGAAAAGTCATACAACGCTCATTGCCTCTGACAAAACTTCAAAGTATCATCGCAGTGATTCATGGCTATCTGCACTCCAGTATTCCTTAAGAAAACACGGCTAGACCCAAGAATGAAATCCGCTTAAACAAGCAAAGAAACAATCTAACATATGTGAACCTCCAAAAATATTCTCAGCTCAATTTAAATGGAGTGATGAGCTTAGAATGTGGCTATAGCATTAAGTGGCTGGCTATGTTTATTGTGGCTGCATGTTTGGGTTTTCACTCTTGTATTTTTATTTGTTTTCTTTGGCCAAACAAAAGCGTATAATATGGCTATACACGAACAGCATGGTTATGGCAAAGTAACTTTCTCACATAACAACACGACTAACATCCCCTTAAAAATCGGAAATACTTTAGAATGAACTGTAACTGAAAGCCGAATACATAAGCCTCTGTCTTGGACAAGATGGGGAAGGATGTTGGCATCGTGCCTTGTTCTTCCAAAACGGACACAAAAGAACAACACTGCAAAACAAGGTCGAGCCTGGGCTGCCAGAGAAGTAAGGGCACAAAGATGATTATTCTCCATTTATACAATGTTGTTTTGCAAGTTGTTTTCAATAAACTTGCTATCCCACATGTTTACAGACTTCATTTTTCTGCTCTCCTATCTCATTTTGAAACATTAAAGCAGTGTTTCAGACTGTTTCAGGAAAACTTGCACTTTAACACTGTAGTTTCCATTCTGCACCTTTAGAACCAACACCCCATCCCATCTTTAAGGTATCACAATCCAGACAATTTTGGTGGGATAATTTAGAACAAAAAAGTAATGAAATACTGTAAGTTCCAAGTGTTCTGCTTTCAATAAACTGACCTAGCTATAGTCATCTCACCATCTTAAATACACATGGTGAGATTTTTCAAATCATATTTTTATCCCTTATGTCACTGGAACCCTACTGGGCTAACAGACAAGTAGATAATTACCTACATTTTAGAGATGAGAAAACCAAGGCCCGAGGTTAAGTGACTTTTCAAAGCAACAGAATCAGAGCTGGAACCTTAATCGCCACTCCAGGTCAACCCTCCTCTTTCCAAACCATCTTAAATAAATAATCCTCATACACCTGCAATTCCACCATACTGGGCTTAGACCAGGAGTAAACATTTTTAAAATTTTTTACCAGATCATTTACAGTTCCCCCTTTCTTGACATTTTTTTCAGTTCTCTGGAGCTTCCTGTATCTCCATTAGGTAACTAGTGTCACTGCTGGTGTATCGTATACTTACACAGGAATGGTCATTATAAAAATGCAGTTAAGCGAGTGGCTTTAAACACACAAGGCACATTATTTTTATTCAGGGATAATTAATTACTCATCAAAAAACACAAAGATTCATCTCAACCTTTTATCCCCGAAACTAAAACTCATTCACATAAACACCATGCTGTTCGAGTTACCGACACGCATCTCCACGATCCATCCAGTCAGCAGCCGCCCGCTGTTCATCCGAATAGCAGAGACTTTTATTTAGCAATCAGAGCTGAGGAATTCCAACTGTGGCAACTTGTGCAACTATGTCTGGCTTGAGAGCTTCCCACACTCTGGAAGACATGCTGTCTCTAATTATTTTATTGCTGCAAATAAAGGGACTTTTCATACAAACGCTACACACGATTTAGGCCAGGCTGTTATTAGACAGCACACAGCCAGCCCATGATGAAGCCACTATTCAATTCAAAACTTATTACATATGTGCCTTTCAACCCTTCTTACCTGGTATTTTTTATTTATGTCAAAACTTATTAACGTTAGTTACTCAGCTACTAACATTTCAAGGTGCTGTAACTTTTACTTACCAGGGTTTACACATTCTAAGATGCTAAACTGTAAGCCCCCAGCCCAATTTTTGCAATATTAATATAAAAACAGCACAACTTTGGCTCCGTGAGTCCCAGGGCATCTTTATATTTTTATTTCACTCAGTCGTACTGGACAACAGCATCTGTCACAGCATCGGACATTGTCAAGTAAAGCAAAGCACGGTCCCTAACCTCCAGGAGCTAATAAACTTTGACACATTCTGACTATACTTCAATTTAAAAAAAATAATAATTAATTACATTAAAAAAGGAGCTAACAACCTAACAAAACAAACGGCACACAGCACACTGCCTCAATCACCTTTTCCTACCTCTGAATGCCACAAAAACTCAACACCAGGAAAAGCCTGTTCCAGAAACATTTGATCTCTGTTGTCCCTAGCCACTATGAGAGGGGGAAATAAGAAATCAGCTTTTTCCAGCTTAGCTTCTCATTCCTTAGGCACAGAATGGGCCTGGAACCTTCAGGCCACCCAGTCCCTTGGGCCTGTTTCTGGGCTCCAGGCCTAAGACAGGAGCTGCACGGGGCTTCCAGCTGCTGTGTGCTCGCTCACGAAAGCCACCTGAGACCACCAGAAATGCTAGAACCGTGGGAGTGTGGGCAACGTTTTAACGTTTTAACTCCGGACAGTGAATAAGGCGGGCACTGTAATCTCTCTCTGTATTTTCAGGAAGAAAAGTCCTGAGAAGAGAGATAAACTGAGAAGTGAAATTGTGTATTCTGTTTATCTGATCCACGTGCTCCCTGACCTGAACTTTTTAAGTATAAAAAAAATTCTCTATAATTTAAGACTCACATTCGGTTCCAATGCAGCGCAGTTCAAAGAGCCAGCCCACTGTGCGTCAAGGTCAGCGACGCTCATGGTAAATGAACTACACTTTGTGCACTGGTTAACACAAGGCTGGGACACAGGTAAGCACCGTCTTCGGCTGATTAATATAGTCACATCAGAATAGTGAAGGGTACAGCCTAGACTTCTCTCTGAGAACCCCTAGAAATCATGCCTACGAAGTCATGACTAACACCCGCCACTGCAGCAACATTGCAAAAAGTCACACAGAATAGCAGACTAACATAGCATCTACCTTATTAGCTCATTTCAATGAAATGAAATGGTGTATTTCTTCAATCACAACCTCTCGGAACCAAGAGAATAAAGTTAAGTACTGACCAAGTAGAAGACCTTGGGGTTTCAACTCTAATGAATTGTAAACCTGATACATAATCAGCGTATCACATACACGTAAACGGCAGTTTATAAAGGGCTTGAGAGATTTTCTTCCTAAATACCTCGATGGTTATCCCGGAAACAAATCTTTGTGTGATGTACCTGCACCATGGAGAAACTGTCTGCTTATTAAGCAAGTGTAAATTTTAACCCCACATCAGTTGCAACTGCACTAAGTTCTAAAACAGTTAAGTATAAATTGAGTTTCCTATTGAAAATATTATGAAGCAATAGATGAAAAAAATAAAGTGGTTCATTTTATCAAAACGTTCCCACAGGGGCTCATTTAGTCAATCAAACGGTATGTATTACTTCCTTATCCGTGAAACTCCTACATCACTGGGTCTACAGAGACCCCACTTCCTGTCACCCAGACACTTTGGCTAAGAACTGGAGTGATCTGCAATGTCAGACTGCTCCTTGACTCCTACAGAACGGTGGACAACAAATTCTGCAGAATTAAAGACACTGAAGGAGCTACTTTCTCTGGCCCCACTCAAGCAGGTCTGAGGAGTCTGTCAACTTGTCTAACCACTTCATGGAGAACCACCTCTGGATCTTAAAGGCAGTGCAAGGTGACTGCTGACAGTATATACCAGCTAGCTAAAAATCACTCAAGTAAGTGAGAATTTATTTAGATCTTTTTCCCTCAAGTTAAGAAGAAATTGGTACTTGAGTTATCTAAACGCAGCCTCACTCCCTCACTCCCTTCGGGTCTTTAAATGTCACCTTCTCAGCAAGGTCCTGCAACTAATCAAACCTACATGTGCCCCTACAGAACACGACCCCAAGCACACACACTCACATTTAATAATCACTTTCCCCAATTTATCTTGCTCAGTAGCATCTTCACCATCTAACCTATGACATATTTCTTTGGATTTATATTTTTTTGAGGTAACATTGGTTTTAACACTGGTTTCACGTATACATTATATTTTGACTTTTATATACACTGCAGTGTGCTCACCACCGAAAGTTTAATTTCCATTCGTCACCATACAACTGACCCCTACTACTGACTTCACCTTCCCCCGGCCTCCCATTCCTTCTGGTAATGACACTTCAGTCTCTGTATCTACGTGTTTGCTTTTGTTTTGCTTGTTCATTTATTTATTTATTATATATATGTATATATTCCACATATGAGTGAACTCATACAGAATTTGTCTCTCTCTGACTTTTTTCAGTTGGGTTAATACCCTCAAGGTGTATCCATATTGCTACAAATTGGCAAGATTTCATCTTGTTTTTAATGGCTGAGTAGAATTCATATATATACATATATGAATTATATATATATATATATATACACACCACATTTTCTGTATTCATTAATCCGTCAATGGGCACTTAGGTTATTTCCATGTCTAACCAACTGTAATTAATGCTGTGATGAATACTAGGGTGTATGTATCTTTTCAAATTAGTGTTTCTGTATTCTTCTGGTAAATATCTAGAAGTGGAATAGCTAGATTATATGGTAGTTCTATTCTTTGTAATTTTTCGAATTATATTTGCACCAACAGTGTATGACGGTTCCCTTTTTTCCACATCCTCCCCAACACCTGTTAATTCTTGCCTTTTTGATAACAGCCATTGTAATGAGCATGAGGTGACATCTCATGGTGGTTTTGATCTGCATTTTCCTAATAATTTGTGACATTGAGCATCTTATCACTTCCTTTACATCTTCTTTAGAAAAATGCCTCTTCAGATCCTCTGCTCATTTTTAAATCAGGTTGTTTGGTTTTTTGTTCTTGAGTTGTATGAGTTCCTTGGATAGTAACCCCTTATTGGATATACAATTTGCAAATATCTTCTCCCATTCAGGAGGTTGTCTGTTTTACTGTCGATTTCCTTCGCTAGGCAGAAGCTTTTTACTTTGATGTTGTCTCATTTGTTTAAGGTTGCTTTTGTTTCCTTGCCTAAGGAGACATATCTTAAAAAAAGGCACTGCTTATACGAATGTCAAAGCTGTCCGGTTATACATAAATACCATAAATATATACTGTTTATTGAAGAGACTGCCCTTTTTGACATTGTTTATTCTTTGCCTCCTTTGTCATAAATCAATTGTCCGTATATGTGTAGCTCCATTTCTGGGCTCTCGATTCTGTTGAATTGATCTGTGTATTTGTATTTATGGCAACACCATGCTGTTTTGATTACTATAGCTTTCCAATATAATTTGAAATCAGTGAGTATGGTACCTCCACTTTTTATCTTTCTTCTCAGGTTTGCTTTGGCTATTCAGGATCTTTAATATTTCTGTATAAATTTTTAGGATTTTTAAATCTAATTCTGTGAAAAACAACCTTGGGATTTTGATAGATTGCACAGACCCTCTAGGTTGCTTTGAGTACTGTAGACATTTTAACAATGTTAATTCTTCCAACCCATGAGCACAGACTATCTTTCCATTCCGTTGTGTCTTCAATTTTGTTCAATAATGTCTTATAGATTTCAGTGTGCATGTTATTCACTTCCTTGGTTAAATTTATTCCTTTGGTATTTTATTCTTTCTATGCAACTATAAATAGTATTATAGTCTTAATTCCTCTTTCTGATAGTTCATTGTTAATGTATAGAACATTAACAATGTATAGAACAACAGATTTTTGTACATTGATTTTGTACCCTGCAACTTTATTCATTATGTCTAATAACTTTTTGGTGGAGTCTTTAGGATTTTTCTGTATGTAAGACAATATCATCTGCAAATAGTGATGGTTTTACCTCCTTTCCAATTTAGATGCCTTTTATTTCTTTTTCTTACCTAATTGCTCTGGCTAGGACTTCTAATACTACATTGAACCAGAGTGGCAGAGTGGGCATCCTTGAATTGTTCCTAGCATCAGAGGAGTGGCTCTCAGCTTTTCACTGCTGAGTATGATGTTACCTGTGGGTGTGTCATATATGGCCCTTATTATGTTGAAGCACATTCATTCCATACCCATCTCACTGAGTTATCATATACAGGTGTTGAATCTTGTCAAACATTTGGCTTGCTTAAATTTTGTTGAGGGTTTCTTCATCTCTGTTCCTCAGAGATTTTGGCCTGGAATTCTATATTTTTGTGTTATTCTTGTCTGGTTTTGGTATCATGGTAATGTTGTCCCCATTAAACAAGTTTGGAAATGTTCTCCCTTCTTCAATTTTTTGGAAGCGTGTTAGTCTCTTGTTACCCTTATTGGCTTGAAGTCTACTTTGTCTGATACGAGCATGGCTATACCTGTTTTCCTTCAGCTGCCGCTTGCATGGAGTACTCCTGGGTGCAGTATATAGTTGAGTCTTATTTTTTAATCCATCTAGCCACTCTGTGTCTTTTGACTGGTGAATTCAATCCACTTCCATTCAAGGTGATCAATGACAGATGAAGACTTAGCACTGCCATTTTATCTTTTCTTGCTTTCCGGTTGTTCTCCATCCCCCTTGTTTTTCTTTGTGTTTCTGTCTGCCATTTTAGTTGGATGGCTTTCTATTATATTTTCCTTGGTTTCCTCTGTTTTTTAATGTTTCATGTCTCTGCTCTAGATTTATGTTTTGTGGTTACCATGAGATTTGTGTAAAATGTGTCATAGATATGGTCCTTTTTTTTGCTCATAGCATCTGATCTTCATTTGCCTATATGGGTTCCATTCCTTTCCTCTTCCCCTTTTATGTTGTGGGCTCATTACCAAATTGAAGTAGCTATGGTTATTTTTACTGTTTTACCTTTAACCTTTATGTTATAATTAACTGTTTAACAACCTAGTCCAACAGAGCTGCAATTTTCCGATTTTGTGTCCTTACTACCTTATTCAGAGTTTTATGAACTTTCACCTTTTCATTTCAGGTGGAAAAGCTCCTTTCAACGTTTACTGCAAGGCAGGTCTAGTGGCCATGAACTCCCTCAGATTTTGTTTGCCTAGGAAAGCCTTTATTTTTTCCTTCATATCTGAATGGTAACTTTGCTGGACAGAATATTCTTAGCTGACAATTTTTATCTTTCAGCATGTTGAGTATGTGATCCTACTCTTTCCTGGCTGTAGAATGTCTGCTGAGAAATCTGTTGACATCCTAATGGGGATTTCTTTGGCGGTTACAGTTTTTCACTAGCTGCCCTTGAAATTTATTTCTCTGCAATTGACTTTTGAAAGTTTTAATACATTGTGTCTTGGAGGAGGTCTTTTTGCATTGAGATAATTAGGTGTTCTCTCAGCATCACAGACTCGTATATCCAGTTCCTTCCCCAGGCTTAGGAAGTTCCCAGCTATTCAATAAACTCTCTGTTCCCTGCTCCTTCTTTTCTCCTTCTGGGATACCCACTACCCTTATGATGCCCTTCCTAATGAAGCTAAATAGGTCTCACACAATTTGTCCATTTTTTTTTTTTTTTAGATCTTAGTCCTTCTCTCCTCTTCTACATGTAACATTTCTAGATTTCCATCTTCAAGCTCACTAATTCTCTCTTCCATATGGTCTGCTCTGTTTCCAATGCTGTGTAAATGCATCCTTCATCTCATTCATTGAGTTCTTCAGCTCCAGAATTTCTCTTTGACTTTTTTAAAGTTTTCATCTCTTCAGTAAAGTATGATTTCTGTTCGATAATTTTATTTCTGAAGTCACTGAATTACCTTTCTGAGTTTTTTCTGTAGCTCGTTGAGTTCCTTCATGACAGCTATTTTGAGTTCTCTGTAAGTCAGATCACAATAGCCTGACTTTAAGTATGGTTTCTGGGAAATCATCATTTTCTTTTCTGTGATACCATGGTACTGTGCTTGGTGCTTGATAAGCTGCTCCTCTGGCTAGTGCATTTGAAGTAGAAACACCCTTCTTCTTTCGGTACAGTTCTTTTTCACTTGATTCTAACAACCCAACAGGTTGGTAATTAGAAGCCTGTCTTCTTTCTTCAGTAGGTGGCGCTATAGCATACTGGTTTGGTTTCTCTTATGTGACTGCCTCTGGCAATATTAGATACTCAGTACTTTCCATCCTCCACTGCCTCTGCTAGAGGTGTCACCTGTGCCTCCAGGGTCACTGGTGCCTTCTATTCTGCCGGTGTTGTTACTGTCACTGGCATTGCTGCCTGGGGACCAAAATGGCCAGCATTTCCCCCATGTCCTGCGTTGCCTGGGTCACAGGCTCTCTGCATGGGCCAGGGTGGGGAGCCTCTGCTGCATCCAGGGTACGCAGGTCCTGGTGCTGTGGGCAGCGGGGCTGGAGCTGCAGGCACCTGCGTAGCTTTTGCGATGGCGTCACAGGCCCTGCTGCCACCTGGTTCCCTGTGGCCCTGGGTGCCACTGCAGCCAGGAAGCCAGACTGGTCCACACTACCTCCCCAGCTGCTACTAATGGGGTTCTCTGGGGGCTGGGCTCAGCCAGCATGGCCAGGATCATAGGCACCACCTCTGCTGTTCCCCTAGTTCCGCCTCCTCCATGTGTTCCAGTCCCCCCACCTTTACACATACAGACGTGTGGAACTCTCTGGTGTCCTGGCGTGTTGCACGGAGGAACCTTTGCTGAATTATGGATGTTTTAGTGGTTGTAGACTGAAGGGAAGAGACTAAGAGGGTATCTTATGCTGCCATGATGCTGACCTGATCCATACCATTTTATTAATCAATGTGTCTTTCACAGTTAAAATATAATTTCTATGAAAGCACGAATTTTTGCCTACTTTGTCCACTGTTTAACAAACAGACTTGGGCCTGGCACGTGAAAAATATTTTGTTTTGCATACACAGATGAAAGAATAAAAGCATATAGTAAGATCCTCTAATAGAGCCCTTCTTAAAACAGTGTATGTGTATCCTGGAGTGGGGCAACATAGTTATTCTATGTAAGCAGAACCCTTTATTTGCATATGAAAACAAATACACATTATGGAATAAAGTTTTTAAAAAGACACTCGAAAGAAAGTCTGGCTTGTGATAGGCAGAAGGGAGCTATTCAGTGATGAGTCGTATCGGGAAAGAGGGGTAGGTGGGTAGAACGGGGTATGTTTCCTCTCGGGAGTAACATTGCAGGAATGCATAGGAAGTTATATGCTGAAATTAAAACCTAATCAATAGAAACGATTGCATTTTTTAATACACCTGAAAAGAAAAAAAGGTTTCCCAGTTATGCATCCACTCTTAAGCAAGCTTCTTTACAGCTACCTTGAATCAAGTCATCTGACTAAAATTTTCACAGTTTATTTCCTACAAGTATGGAATAGAACTTAGCCAGGGAGAAAAGAGATATAAAGATGGATACAGCCTGAACTCAAAGTGCTGTGAAGTACCAGTTGGTTTCTGAAACGAAATAGGCCATCCTCAATCGACTGTAAAGCCTTTTTACATCGTAAAGCTAGCATTTGTTACGTGAAAGATCTTTTTTCGGTCTTTCTTCCCCCACTAAAGATCTTAAATATGTTTGACTTCTAGGTCAGTGCTCAGTTTTAATTCCAAACTGAGGAAGAATTCTTTAATGCTCCCCGACAGTCTACTAGTGCCATTGTTCACAATGACTGGTAAAAAAAAAACCTATATTTATCCATTTAAACTTCTATGGTTAAGCACTCCAGGAAACTTACCAATTTGGTGAGAATAAATTTTTTTTAAAGTCTCCCAAATCAGCCAGCTTAAACTTCATTTATACTCATTTTATCACGTGGTTATAAGCAGTTTTAAAGGGAATTAACTCAAAAGTTAAAGATTTAGAATTAAAATGCTCATCTAACACAACAAACATTTATACCTCATGGGACTTAAAAATATGCAGACTTTGGATTATTACTCACACATAACTGGACAGTGTGTCAGAAGTCAAGGGTTGTAGAACTAGTTCCACTGGCATTAATTGACTACGTGACCCTGTGTGACAAGTTGCTAGGCGATGACTTCTCTGGGCATAAGGAGAGGGAACCACTGTGTGACAGGTACCAGTGCTCAGTAATTCACCCAAGAAGGCTTTCTAATTAATACGATCTGTTGGCTCCAACTATAAAACACTTCTCTTCCAAAGGTACCTGAAAGCACTTCAAACATATCGCCACCCCCTACCACAAGTCACATGCCTGAAAACTCAGCGAGCCCCAGCACTGAAGAGCAGAGCCCTGAGCACCTCACATTCACTGCTCTGCACCGTGTCCCTACAGGACAATCGACGGCACACTCGTCGCTGAATGAGACATTATGGCCACAACAGCCCCAAGGCCAGCTCCCCGGCAAAGTCACAAAGCGGCACAGAAATGAAGGAAGGCACTGAGTCCAGTTCAGCAACGATCATCAGTTAACACTGTGAACACAAAGGCCTACTACCTATTCAGTTACACAAAAATTAAGACCCCTCTCATCCAGGAGTTAATAGCCTAGCGGAGAATAGAGAGATTATTTCCACGAATAGGACTGGGGTGATGATAGTCTTTGACCGACAGTGAGTAAAAGGCAGAAGGAGACAGTTTGAAGTTTGCCTAGGGAAAGAAAAGGGGAGAAGACTGGCTATAATTTGTTTAGAACAAATTCTAACCCGTCCCTTTTTGTTTCCTGAAGAGATCACTATGATTTCCTCTACGGTTATTTTTTTTTTTTTTTTTGAATCCTCAAAAGAATATAACGATTGGACATCTCAGATTACAGCGGACCACCCTGTGGCTGTCCTTCCAGGCCCGGGCAGGCCAGACCTGCACACTGCAGTCACTAGTACAAATGCAAAGTAATCCTTGCTCCAAACTTGGTTCGGGACAAAATAACATCTTCTGCTTAAAAGAAGTACTTTGCATACTAAGTGGTTTTACCAAAATTAATCTCTCCTTTCTCGGCGGAATACCACGGGGAGGCGGGGGGAAGTCTCCCAGAAAAGAAACCTGCTTTCCAGGCAGCATTTCGGGGACCAGGGTCCTCTAACACTTTCCTTCAGGCTCAGAGCATCTAACTGGGGTGGCCAGAGTGCAGATTCCTAGGAACTGAGCCAGGACAGGGAGGCCCAGCCTTCCGTGTTCTTCAGTTCAGGCGAGGGCCTGCAGGGAGCAGCCAAGGGATTCGTAAAGGTCGGTGACACAGAGGACAGGCCAGGACAGGCCAGAACAGTACACGAGCCACAGCGGAGTTTCCTGTACCCCTCTCGCTCCTCTGTTCACACACTTAACCTTCATGGCCTGCAGCTTGTGACGAGGCGTCCCAGGTCACTGACTACAGGAACCAGGCTCCTCCTTTCCTCCCTTACCACACGCACTCCACAAAGTGACCCTGTCAGTCAAATAAATCGGCCTTCTCTTCCACCCAAGCCCAGGGGGTTGGAACGAGGCCTCCTGTCCTTGCTCCAGGAATAACCACACTTCATACAGAAGCCTGGCAGCTTCTGTCTCCTCGGGACGGGAGAAATAAAGTATAACCACAACCATTCCCTTTACTCTACATACACAGTTCTTAAACGATACAGAAAGTCAAGTTCAAAACTTCACTGGGGTTAGGGTTGGGGTTAGGGTTGGGGTTGGAGTTATGGTTGGGGTTAGAGTTAGGGTTGGGGTTAGGGTTGGGGTTGGAGTTATGGTTGGGGTTAGAGTTAGGGTTGGGGTTAGGGTTGGGGTTGGAGTTATGGTTGGGGTTAGAATTAGGGTTAGGGTTAGAGTTGGAGTTAGGGCTGGAGTTGGAGTTAGGGTTCGGGTTCGGGTTGGGGTTGGGGTTGGGGTTAGGGTTGGATTTAGGTTGGAGGAATCTTCCCTGGAGCAGCCGAGTCTAGAGGAAGCAGGCGGGCTGCTACCAGGAGCAGGTGTTCCCCAACCCTTACTTCCTGGCCTCTGTTGCTTCCACTTTCAGGACCACTCCATACAGATCTCTGTCTTCTAGGCTTTTTTCCTACTCACCCTCCGTTCACCTGCCCTTAGACCATAAAGCTCCGAACATCTGCAGTTCGAACAGTATTATCATCAAATGGCAAAGAAGAGCACGTTAGCATCAGTATTAAATCTTAATTCCACGACTGACTAGACTTCTGTTACCTTGAACGAACTACTTAACCTATTCCTCACAGTCTCAATTTTCTGTATGTAATAAAGGAATGCTACTGCCTACTTCACAGTGTTAGTGGGAAGTTTAGAGAAATTCAGAGCCCTGGTGTTTTCAAATAAATATATTTCTCTCCCCTCTATTCCAAAGAAAGAAATCTAGTGCATCGTGTAAGAACCAGAGTGGAGGGCGGAGTGCATTGTGACCAGCATAACCCAGTCAAAAAAAAAAAAAACTTTTATATGCATGATGAATGTCCCAGAATGAGGGACTCTAATGTATGTCATAGCAATTAATTTCACTGTCAGCAGCAAAACTTCCAGAAATAATACAAAAAGGGTGTACAGGCACAGATATCCACACTAGCGTGAGTCTAAAATTAGAGGGAAGAAAACAGTCACTAATTAACTTTTAGCTTCCAGGATCACACCAAGTAACTGATTTTTTTTTAATTTTCTAGACGCATGCAACACATCACATGCAAAATCTTTTCATAGCTATTCACTGCTCTAGGTAAAAGCCCTCTCTCCACCAGTGCTTGCAAAGAGCTGCAGCTGGACTGGGGTCAGATGGCTCTCAGCAGTTCTGTGTGTGTTGGGGGTGGGGTGTGTCAGGAATGTATGTGGTTATCAAGGCATTTCTAAGTAGGGAACCCTTGGAACAACATTAGAGTGAGGGTCATGGGAAAAGAAGTTTTGCTCACCCTACTTCCTGGCAGCATTTTCAGTACACAAGCCATAAGCAACTCATGTTTACAAGATGGAACAAGAAAAGACGGGCTTGTTAGATAAAGGGGGGTGGGGGGAATCCACACATGCATACACACGGATTTGACACGTTTAAATTTTTTATTTTAAAACTCTAGAAGTAGTCTAAAAGGCTTAGATACCAGTACTTCGCTGTGCAAAATCTCCCTATTGCTGTAATAAACTGAATTAGGTTGGAATATCTTTATTAGTCAATCCCACAAATGCAACTCAATTAGGAAGAAAACGATCACTGATGTATCTACTTTATCCTCCTCAGGAAAAAAAAATGCAAATTGAAATTATTTTTCAGAGTCATAGAAAAAATATTTCTTGGGATTTCAAACTTTCAAATCCAGAGCTCTTCATGTTAAAACAAGATTGTTTAAGAAGGAGGTGGCTGTATCCTGGAATTGATGTAAAATACAAGAGCATTTTATTTACCATAGGTCAACGGCTCCACACTTTTTAATCAGCTTGCTAAAACTCACAGACTAAAGATAACCAGTTAACAAGTCTCAAATTATACAACTAACACAAGCCGCCTCTTTTTATAAGAGGAGTCTAAGACAATTCAACCTAAGAGGGGGAAAAGCCACTGCCAGATCTGTATATTTCTGTTTTGTTTCCTTGTCTTAATCCTGGAATTCTGGAAAATTATAAGCATTTTTCGAAAATATCTCAAACTAGGTCTAGGTTTACAAAACAGCTTTAAAAAAAAAAAATTCTGAATGACATGCTTTCTTTATAACTATGGATTTACCAAGGAGAGGTCCTCCTGATCGCCTCTACACTTGAGTGTTATTAAACTAAACAGCCAGACAAAATACGGAGAACTGACCTTGGCGTGGGCTGTAGCAGGCATAGTCTCCACCCCCCCACCCCTGCCCCCAACCCCCACTTCTTCTTAAAAAGAAAATAAAATATTCAAACATGAAATGTAATCATACAGATTCCTACACGTTCACTTTATTTGTAACATAACATTTCCACTCCGTACCTATCTCTGGTAGTCATCAGTAGCAGCAGTAGTTCTGTAACACGCTGTATCACTTTATGTAGGGGAATATATTGTTCAGCTTCACACATAATACTCTCACCGATAAAAATCCAAACCTCTCCTTACACATAAAAAAAGGCAAGATGCCCGCAAGCAATGTTCTGATTGAACAGCATAATGAGAAAAGAAAAAAAAAAATCTGTAAGAATTATTGAGTTACACTTGTTTTATGTCTTCAAGCTAATGTCAGATCCTTTGCATGGATACTCTTTTAAATCTAAAACAAAGGTGCACTTAGCTGTCAGATTCGGAGGTAAGCACTCCCCTCATTAATCACAGTACCTTGAGCTTCTCTGAAATAGCAGCATCTAACCTCTCCTTGTTATTTCAGTGGATTTCAGCTCTTCCTACTGAATCTACATGAAAGAAATGCCCCTTTCCCACCCACCCCGATTATTAATACTCAAGATGAAGAGAGAAAACATAGGTAAATAGTTGCCTCTGAAGCACTATCATTATAACCAAGTCAGTAATTGACAGCTATAAATTACAGGCTACCACAGCATCTTTACAGCTAAATAATCATTCTCTAATCACCTAACATCATTTCTTACCCCAGAGATTCTCCTAACTCCCCATCAAGATATCCAAGAAAAGTTCAGGTACAAAAACACAGTCTTCTTTTGTCTGTAAGAAGCCTACTTTGTGTATGATACTAAGAGGGAATCTAATCTGAATTCCTTCTCATCTAATAAATAATTTATAATTAGAAAGAAATGGCCACAGGAGTACTTTCTGAGGAAGAGGAAGAAGAAGGGGCTGGAATGGGCAACAACGGGTTCACTGAAACACCAGTGTGAGAGCCAGACACCAGTGTCCACTACAGTGCCAAGATATTGGCCCCTTTTAAATCCTCGCCCAGCAGGTTGGTCAGTATAAGTCTGTTATCGTTTGCTACCAAAAAGAAGTGTTTCAATAAAGATTAATTTTTCTGCTATCAGTTTTATAGAAAGTAGAGTTAATTCATTCAACAAGTAATAAAGTATCTACTCACGGCGACTCACTGGGCCTGGTACAGAACTTGGTGCTGAGAGCAAATAACGAGCAAAGCCATGACCGGCCAAGACGTCTAAGCCTTGTGGAACAGGCCACCTAGGAGAACTGTCAACGGACTGAGTAACAGGACACCAGCATGCTCACCAACTGGGGAGCACGCAGAAGTTTTAAAGAACAAGCTCAGGTTAGAATTAAAAGGATACCTGGACCCCATGTAGTAATAGTAATAATGTCAGCAGTAAGAACAACGAAACACAACCATCCCTGGACAAACGGCCCTAATACCGCCCCACTCTACCTTCACATCAACCCTATAAAAGCCCCTGCAACAATCATCTTCATTTCATAGATGCAGAAACTGACGCTGGGAGAGGTTAAAGGACATGCCCCATTTGTGCGCATCCGGGGGCCTGGGAGGGAGGCATTCTTACACAACCATAAGGCTGTTCTCCTTTGTAAACAAGTGAACAAGAATTCTTTATTCCCATCAAAAGTTAGTCCTCATTCAAATTTCTCCAGTTCCCTTTAAAATTTGTTTCCTACTTGTTTACCAATAAGGATCCTGGCAAAATCTACTCATTGCATTGACTTGTATCTGTTAAATTTCTCAAATCCCTTTTATTATAGAATAGTTCCCTGTTCCTTTCTTCCTTCTTTCCCCAAGACATTGACCCTTGACTAAATCGGCTCAGTTGTTCTGTAGGATGTCCCCATTTCTGGATTTGGCTGAGCACTTCCTCTAAATGCTGCTGAACGTGCTCCTCTATCCCTGGTGTTTCCTGGAGTCAGGAAGTTCTGCATAAAGGCCTGATCAAAGGTCGAAGGAAAATCAGAACAAGTGTGTCCATTCTCCTGTCCCTTTTTTCTTTTTTTGACAGAGAAAAAAAAAAAAAGTTTATATTTGCCAAATCAACATAACCTATTTTATTTTTTTAAAAAAAGGCAAACTGTTTAGATTATAACAATAAAAACCAAGATCCTTTTAGAGAAATTAATCTGTACTCACCAGATCTAAGTATTTAAAATCACCCTATTTCCTAGAAAAGGTGAGACAAGAGTTCCTGCTGTTTTGTTTTTGCTCAGGGTTTTGTTTTGTTTGTTTGTTTTTAACATGAACTGAGACTGAACAAAAGGAATTTTCAGACACACACACACACACACACACACACACAAGGACCCCTTCCTGGGCTGTGACTCTGTGTCTACGACCCAGGTCCCAGTTGATCACATGTGATGAAATGGTAGCAGCAACTCCCCGATCTGTCTACCAGCCATCATCTGTGTGCCCAGAGCCCCACAGATTTCTCAACCCAGGTTTATTCCAGGAAGGCAGCTCAGGGGATTTCCACCAAGTTTTCCCCCTCACCAGGGCCATCCTCGAGGGATAACTGGGAAGGCCTCGGCCTGGACCCACAAGACAGGAATTATGAGACTGCTGTGGAAAATGGAGAAGTAGAAGAATGAAAGAAGCTCACAAAACTCCACAGAATGAGACTGCTCTGCCCTTTTTCCTGCTCAAATCCACTGGGGCTTCAGGTTTCCAACAAGCAGACCTGGGGTCGACCGCAGTCCGTCCTCTCCTGCTGCCCTGGTCCAGATGGTTCCCAGGAAAATGGTGGGCCAGGGCTTTTTACAAAAATATGTTCCAGCTCTGGAAACTCACCCTTCCTTTCTATCACTTTCCTTTCCTTTTCTGATTTCTGAACACCAGATGTATGCATGGCCTTTCCACATTACCCACGTCAGCAAAGACAGCCACTCAACAGTATACGAAACAACACTTCAGTGGTGTTAAGTAAAACACTGTCCTGTCACTGACTTCGCCTTACTCATTCCTCTGGCCTTTACCCAGTGTTGTTCCTTACTTCTAACTCTCAAAAGCCCCTGCAAGACAAGGATTCATGCAGATTTCTTCCTCAAGAAGCAGTGACAGACAAAATGACGTACAGTGACTTTGCATCAGAGTCATTTTTGGCACTCGCCCTTCCAGAGTTTAGCAAGCCTCTTAAAGAGACCAGAGGCAAAAGGGGGGATTCCAAACACAGAGAGAAACCAGAGTAGAAGGGGTAGGAATTCATTTGATCTGGCACTGGCTTAGCATTAAACTCCAAACACATAAATTGAAAGGAATCACATACAAAAAAAGTATTTACAAGAGAAAATCAGAGCAAGATGGGAAATTAGAGATTGTTTCATCAGGCCTAACTCTTCACCTCACAGTGGGGATATGGGGCCCCCAGGGTCGGGAGGAAAGTTTCACAGCCAGTGTCTTTTGTTTTTTTTAAGCTATTTCACGCTGTCCTTAATGTGTTATTTCAATTCCACTTCTGTATCTTTCATCACTGTGAGCCAACTACCTCTTTATACATTAAATGAAAAGTTTGTATCTGGTTTCACAGCACACTGGACACTTGCAAATACTAGAAAACTGAAAATTTCAGTCTTCTGTAATGTGAATTAAGCCATTCATACCATTCTTTTTTTTTTTTTTCAATTGACATACCATCAGTTACAATGCGTCCATTTCTGGTGTACAGCACAATGTCCCCGTCATACAAATACATACACATATCCGTTTAAGCCATTCAAATTAGCAGACAAGGTATAACATGGAAGTCACATTGCTCAAGTGTGGTTTGTTTTTCCAACACATTGACATCAGAGACAGGCCTTTTCACAATTAAAAAGCATTCTGCCTATATGTAAGGACTTAGAGAGAAATGCTAAAAATCCTGCAGAAGAAGGGGTTTCCCTTGGTGTAACAAGGGGTGGGTTTAGTTGTTTCAGTATCCACTACACTTTCCACAACATTAAGCTACTTGCTGAAGCCGCATCTGCCGATCCCGAGTATTTATATTAAAAACAGAAATTAAGGAAGGCAACACCATGGAGCAGATTTATCAGTAGGGAGCCAGAGCCCCAGAGTCTAAGGCTGCCTGCGATCTCCTGGTGTGGGGTACAAATGCCAGAGTAATTCTGCTGGTATTTTTATCAGAATCATTTTTTGTTGTTGTTGCTGTTGTTGATGTTCTAGCTAAAACTTGCAGAGGTGTTTAATTATCAGCCCTTAATCCTATTTACTCCCACTAAGTCCTGGTATTTGCAGGTGTGTGTGTGTGTGTGTGTGTGTGTGTGTGTGTGTGTGTACACGCGCATGCACTCGTGCGTGCAGTATCTGAAGAAGGAAAGGCTTTCCAGAAATACATGTCTCAGTATAGGAGAAACACCTGTGTGTGAGAAAAAGCAAACTTACAAGATATTCAGGTTTCACAGATCCATCAAAAGCATGCAAAATTGCACTACCCTTTTGCACTGCACATCTGCTTGAGAACTATTACTGTCCTGAACACTCTCTCTTACAGAGTCCAAGTGAGCCTCAAATTTGAATGTGCAGTAGGATCACCTGGAGGATCCTGTCAAATACAGATCCCGATCCTGTAGACCTGCCGCAGGTCCTGATGAGCTCAGTACATCAAACAGAGGCTACCAGTGATGGGGCGGCTGCTGGTCCATGGACCACAGTTAGAGCAGCAAGACTCTACGGAACACTACCGCTCCCTGGCATTCGGTTGACATCATTTTGCCTGATTTACTTCTTTTTTTTTTTTTTTTTTTTTGAAGAATTTAGGGCCAAGCACTTTCTGAACATTTCTTCCAAATACACATTACCAAGTGAGACAGAGATAGAGGGAGAGATCATTCAAGCAAAAATACATCTTATTCACTGACTCACTTTGGGTAGCAAATGTAAAAAGAATCTGTTGAATCAATGAAACATTTCAGCAGGCAAGTTTATGTCCACACTATTAGGGAATCTTTTATCTTCTATGAACAAGTTATATACTATTTGATAAATATCTTTCTGAAATTTAAGCTTTTTTGTTTAGAGTATTAAAAAAAACTGTAGGCTACTTCAATCCTGGTCAAAATTGAACAGGACATAACATTTACTATTGTGTTTTTAAAATGAGAACTTACTTGAGGACTAATGCCAGACTCTTAAAATAACTCCACAGGCCCCACTACACTCCATGAGTTTAATGTTCATGAACTTGGCCTCAGTGATGATTTTAAATACCGAAACTGTAGGTGTCATCTTGCAGTTGTTTTCATCTCAAGCATGACCCTACTGAACAAAAAACGTTACTGCATAACGCAGCTGATAGTTACACAATAGTTGTTACACTTACATGATAGTACAAAAAACTCATGCAATTTGCTAAGTTCTAAAAGTAAATGCTTCCTTGATCAGGTGTCTGTGTGAGACCTAGGGGTGAGGGAGGGTGGAGGAAGGCAGAAGGACCGAGGAGAGAAGGAGGCAGAAACAGAGACAGAAACTATATCCACATATTTTACGACTTTCAATGCATTCAGGTCTGCTACTTTAAAGCCAGAAAATCAGCCCTATATTCTCCCTTTTTACCCCCCTTCTCATTTCAACAGAGGTTAAAAATCAGATAGCTAAATAAAGCACTCCAGATCGCAAGAAATCCTTTGGTTTAATGACAAAGATCGTTTAAAGAAAGAACAATCCAAGAACCTTTGCTTTTGCTGGAATAGTTTCTTTACTACATAAGGAGTTTTCTGGAAACTATTGTGTGTGTAAATATGCATAAAGTTCATTTTAAACACACAAGGAGAGCTTGATCTCCTAAGAATTTCTGTTCTTAATCTCAGCCTATGGGATCCCACTCACCGAACCATTCATAACCCAAGTATGTACTTTGAATTTGGATTTACAAGTCTCTTTCCTTTAACTTTACAGTGCTATAGACACAAAAGATCTGTGACAGGTGAAGAAATTCACGCTAACATTTACTGAGTGCTTACTATGTGCTAAGCACTTTGCCAAGGGCTTTATAAGAAATCTGACATAATCCTTGTGACAAGCCCATGAGTTAAGTGCTTTCCCTCCATTTCACAGATGAGGAAACTGAGGCTCGGATATATTAAGTAACTTGCTATCGATCACCCGCCCAGCTAGTGAGTGTCTGCACCTAAATCGGAAGCCAGCAGTCAAACTACAGAATCTGAGCTCTCAGCCACTATTTGTTACACCTGGTTCACATAAGCTGCATGCATGCCAAGTCCCAGGCTTCACACCGGATTTGTGGTGATATTAAATACTTCATTTTGAGTAGTATGAAGTGCATGAATTAATTAACCCAACAATATTTGGGAGTTGGCTAATTAACAGAAGTGTCCTAAATAAATCAACATCTTGATGTTAGATGATTCATATATATATATATATATAGTATCTCGATTTTCAGGCTGGAATAGAAAGGATGGGATCACTTCTCCATTGGTAACATTTCTGCTTAAGGTTA
The DNA here is from genome assembly GCF_009834535.1 of Camelus ferus. Classification (NCBI taxonomy): domain Eukaryota; kingdom Metazoa; phylum Chordata; class Mammalia; order Artiodactyla; family Camelidae; genus Camelus; species Camelus ferus. The sequence continues at coordinate 4,528,036 of NC_045705.1, forward strand.
AGTATCTGATGTGCAGAGGAATAACAGCTCCTTATCTTTAAACGAATAAGGAATGAAACACTGTCATGGGCCCAGCTCTCCACATCTAGAGTCTCTTGGCCTGTCTCCATGTCAGAGGTTCTGGCCACTTAAGCTGATCACAGAACCTAACGATCTGGTCCCAGGAATGTCCCAGCATCCGCTTTAGAGAAAAACTCTCACCCAGGAATTGGCTCATTGTATCGAGGGACCCAGATGAGGAATCCTCCCAGCCAAACGTGGCTGTTTGCACTTCCTTGGGACTAAAGGCCCACAATTTTGGCTACGTTTGGTCTGAAGAGATAAACCTTCTGGTATGAGTTTGCACAGATGGAGACTACGGACATCACCGGCTTCTAACCAGAGGAAGCTATTCAAACATCACTCATCGAACATTTACTGAGCACTGTCCTAGCTACTGGGATTCAGCGTACCAAGCGATAAAGCCCCCTGTGCTCATGAACTTACCTTCTAATGGAAAGAGAGCATAAAGTAAGATGCATAGTGGATCAGACAGTGATAAGTGCTCTACAGAGGGGTGAGAGTGGGGAGTGGATAGTTATTCAACTTTAAGAAGCCTAGGGCTGGTCTCTCTGAGAAAGTGACTTTTGAACAATACAATATTCACCGAACAGAACCAGGCATTCACTAACAGCTAACTAAACTGGGTGGCTGGCTACATGAAGATTCTCTTCTTCCCAGCAGTTTTATTTAGAGACTCAGCAAAAGTCACCCCAACGCAATCCGCTTCCCAAACAGACAACTCCCACCCATGCCTGCTCCCAGGGCCCTCAGAGTGGCCCACAAAAGCCAGTCTCACCAAGTTCCAGAACGCACTTCTCAGAAACAGTACCTCCCATAGACCAGAGCTGGACATCCAGCAAAATGAAGAGACGAGCCCAGTTATTTAGAATCACTAGAATAAAACCCTCCTGACCGTCTTGACCTCAGACCTTTGAAAGCACACAAAGATGCAAATCTAGGCTATATTTATTGTAAGGCAAAGCATCATTCCTTACTTTAAAGAGTATTAAAGAAGTCATTTTATTGAAAGGTGAAAAAATACTGAAAGACAGCACAAAATGACACAGAAAAAAAGAGTAAAAGCTATTATTTAAGCAATCCACTTCAAGGGAAAAAATGCAATTCAAACTTTCCAATGTATTTGACATGGTCTATGTCAGCATTTGCATGAAGAGTTAATCAAAGACATACGCCATCCTGATAGTCCTTGGGAAGAAAGGAATTCAAGCTCTGATGTGCAGATTCATCGTTTCTTACCATCTCACTGTGAGAAAGCAGCTCTGGCTTTGCAGCTGTAATGAAACCCCAGGCTGAAGAGGCCATCCCTGGTCAGAGGACATCTCTGCACTCACCCACACACTCCGCTGCGTTAACACAAAAGGTTTACGGGCCCTGCGTACCTCTGAGGTCAAATGCAAGACGGCTGATTTTCTCCTGAAGAGCATTCAGCTGCAGGTGCTCAGCGGCGAGCAGAGAGACATGCCGCAGAGAGCAAACCCAGGACACAGTTTTCACGCATCTCTCCCTGCTGTGTACTGGAGGAAAGAAATCACGGCACCCAGGTGGGAAACAGAGCTGCACAACCACAGTCCATGAAAGCTTCCCTAAGTAGAAAACGACCCCCTTGTGTACTCGGTCAAATTAATCTGATTTGAGATGTAGATGACAAACTGACCAATCAGGGCCTTTATAGTCCTTAAAACCCCCGGGTCTTGATATTTAACAGATGTTACTAATAATTAATAAAGACAGTTTTTCATAAAGGTAAAAGCTACCTCCACTCATTGTACAATGAGAGTAAACCTCAATAACATGCCACCTGAAAAAATTCCAGGCGTCTACTCTGTAAAATACCTCTCTATCTGCAGAGCATCAATCAATACAAAGTGAAAATTGCACCGTTTTTGCTGCAGTGTGAGGATCCAGCCCAAGGCACAGCTGGCAAGAGAGGTGATGCCGGACAAGAAAAAAAGGGAAGAGTGAACCACAGCACGGAGGAAGCACGGTGGGCTCAGCGCTGGGGGCCAGGAGCCCCCAGTAACTTCCCGAGACTTCTGCTGGACATCAGCACAGAACGGCGTCGCGTGCTGTTCGTGCACTGACACCGTCGCCAAAAGTTTCCTCCTACTCAGTAGACTCCGCTTTAGATAACCTGAATGCAAGCAAGCCGCTTCAGAAATATTTTTTAAATGACTACTTTTTGAAAGCGAGTTTCATTTATCTACAACATTGAGGTGCATAACACTTTGTTTCCCATCAGTGACGAGTAAGCTGATGTGAAGCACGTCTGCATGACAACAAAGCATGGCAGACGATCTTCACGGACTGGAAATGTGGCTTCAGTCTAACCCTCCCCCTTACCACATGAGCACGTGGCGCATTCTCTAAATCCAGGCCAAATCCACGACAGGAACAGTCTCCCCACCTGGCAGGAGGAGCCATGATTTCGGTATGTTGTAATTCTCAACTTTATGATACACACATTTCCTTTTGCCTCTTAAAATGTGTAGACATGTATTTATTAACATTTGTTGAATGCCAAGATTCAAGGTTTACACCTACTCAGTAAGTTTGACATGTCATCTAAACGTTACCAAACATCCTTTGGCCACAATACGAATGAAACAAATGAGTCTATTTTTTCTTATGATTAGCATACAATTAAAAGGCTGGCTAACTAAGAGAAACTCTCAATTATTTATTCTCTGATTCCATTATGGGAGGTAGAAAAAAAATAAAGTTGCTCGTATAATTTCACTTATTCAAAATTTATGTGGACCTACTATGTGCCAAACACGCGGCTTCATGCTGAGATAGTTTTCTACTTCCATGGCACTTACAGTGAGGAAAACAGATGAGTAAACAATTGCAATGCACAGAGAAGGGCTACAACAGACAACTGCTCCCCTAGAGGGGGAAGGGAGAAAAGGGCAACTCCACATTCCTCAATGTCAGTGTTCCCCCCAGTGTTCCTAAGTCATCCTTCTCCCTCCCAACAAAAGTGCTTCTAATCACTGAATCCGTGACTACATCTGAAAACTTTGGCACTCCTCTCCACGGGCCTCCATGTCTCTGCCAGATCACCACCCAGCATGGGTTGCTCCACTTCTGCCCCTGCTACAGGTAAGCCCAGGTGCAGCCTTTTTTTTTTCTTTTTCCTTCAATTTAAGTATTGTCAGTTACAACGTGTCAATTTCTGGTGTACAGCACAATGTTCCAGTCATGCATATATGTACATATACTCATTTTCATATTCTTTTTCATTAAAGGTTATTACAAAATATTGAATATAGTCCCCTGTGCTCTACAGAAAAAAATTGGTTTTTTAATCTATTTTTATATATAGTCCAGCTGCCAATTGCATGACTGTAAGATTAAGGAGCTTCAATCGATTAAGGAGCTTCAATCTTAGCAGGCTTGTTGACACGCTGTCTTCTTAGAAGGGAACAAAATGTATCAACTAAGCTCCTGCAGTTTAGCAATTATTAGCATGTATCAACCAGCTCAATAAACATTAGTGATTTTCCAGGTTTACTGCACAAAACTGTTTCCAATCAAACTATTTATGAGAAAAACAGAAAGAAACACTTTTCAGAATAAAACAGTAATAATTTCCTCTCAGTCTTCCTTTCTTTCATCTATGACTCTTCAAACACATGACAGTGGGCAGGAACTCATTCTCCTGATCGCTGGGAGGAGCCGAGGGATTATAACCCACATGCGCGTAAATCATTCCCCTAAATTGACAAAACAATTTTGCAGCATTCCTCAACTTTCAGCCCCCCTAGGATCACCTCGCCTCCCAAGTGGAATAATGATTTCAAATTGAGCAAGGTCAGATGAATGCCAGATGAAGCCCGGCTGGCACAGATATAGTCCTCAACAAAAGCACCACAGAGACGTTCACCCAGCTGAGCTCAGCCACTTAAGAGGAAGTAGTTCCAATCATCTCCACAACAACGCAGATGGCAGCAACTCCATCATCCCCTGAAGGAGCTGAAACATGCAGGGCTTCCCTAGTGAGGCTCTATAATGACTTTCTGGTAGCGCTCCATGTACATTACAGATACAGAAATACAACTCCCCAAGCAATAATGCTTTCTTTTGCAAATAAACTCCATTTTCCTTAAGAGTTTAAAAAAAAAAAAAGTTTTGGTCGTGTTTTCATTTGCATGCCATAGTAGTTCTAAAGAAGACAGCAGCTTACTAGCTTATACTCAGTAAAAATGCACAAAATGGTATCTTGTATCCAGAACTGATGTGGCACACACCTGAGTTTGAGTTCTATTACTACTATGACCACTTAATGAGGACTTGCTATGTAGCACTGACTTAATTACTTTACTTCCCCCATCTCACTCCATCAGCCTAGCCTCTTCGCATCATCAATTATCTCCACATTTAACAGAGAGCAGAACCAGAAACTTACAGGCGTTGTGTTGCAATTCCCTTGCCTTAAGCGTCAGGCTTGGGAGATACTTTCTCAAGCGGGCAGAACCAGAGAGTGTGCTCATTGCTCTGTGACCTCCTCCAGAGTATATCACTTTAACCTGTAAGGTAAGATCCTTTTATTTCTACCCCCTTAACTCAGCCTGCACTTAACTCTCTGTTCTATTAAATTATAATTAATTAATCAATCTTTTGGGCAACAACTTGGACAAACTGTTTAGAAAGCCTGGAGACAGCAACTTGGGAATGGGAAGCTGGTCAGTTGTTAGCACTCTGGATTCCAATTTCAGCACTTCGATACTGTGGTGAGTTCTCCTGACTTAGGGCCTCTCGGGTTTGTCTGTAGGGACCAGCTCTGCTGCCAAAGTGATCTAGCCACGTCCTCAGTTCACAGCGTCCACTACTTCTACAGCCCAGCAATTAACCCGGGACAACGAAACCCCTTGATTTTCCATCTGTGCTCACTCAACTTGTCTGTTACGCCTCTACTTTCCATTTTTGCTTCAGTTGATCTCACACCATAACAAGCAGTTGGCACTCAAATATCTGATGTCTCCTACTCCTTTCCATGATTCTGCTTACATTTTATAATGGAAGACAATGGTACACTTCCACATTGTTCTGAAAATGAAACATGCATGTAAGAGTTTAAAGAGAATTATTTAACCCATAGTATCCACGGGGATATACACTAAGTAAGCAGTAGATACACAGTTACATCTATAGAACACATTCAGACATGAAACACTGGCAGAAAATTGTTCAAGTAGCAAACACTGGGGCATACTGGAAGGCTCCAATTTCATCATGTGATCCTTTTCAAAAACACTCAGGGTAACCGAACTAATGGACAAGAAGAGGTCCCACCCTTTACCATATTGCCACAATTTGTTTTTGGATACTATATTGTTATGTAGAAGAATGTCAGTATAAACAATACACAGACAAGATTTCATCTACAAATGAAAATAAAAGAAAATAGACAAGCATTCATGTATGTCATGCTGATAAAAATACAGCACTCTCTACCCAGTTAACTATGACTTATTTAAAACCCAGTTAATTATCCTATTATCTGCATACTTATGTTGTTTGTTATCTGCAAAAAAAACCAAATGAAAAAAGTAATTTATGTTACCTTTACTACTTAATATTAACAACCAATTTTACCTTTAATATAAACAGGTATTAATAGACAAAGACCACTAACCAAAAATTCTGTATCCAGTAAAATTATTCTTCAAAAGTGAAAAGAGAAGTAAAGACTTTCTCAAACAAAACCTGAGGAATTATATCATCAGTTGGCCTGCCTTGCAAGAAATGTTATTTCTTCAGTCCTAAGAGAAACAGAGAAATAAACATAAAATAAAATTTTTCTTTTGCTTCTTAATTCACCTAGTAGATACAAATTGTTATCTACTAGGTAGCAATGTACTGGTTAATTACAGCATGTAGATAAGTGAATGACAGCAATGTTACAAAGGACAGGAAGGAGGAACTGAAACTACCCAGACATAAGGTAACGGCACTGCTAGCGATACGGTCTAGTGTTATTTGAAAGTGGCCCTGGATTAGTTATAAACGTCTACTGCAAATTCCAGAACAACCACTTTAAAAATAGTAGAAAGAAAATACAATGGTATGTGAGAGAGGAAAAAAAATGGAATCATATAAAATCCCCAAATATTTGGAGATTAAACAACACATTTCTAAGTAACACAAGTCACAGAAGTCACAAGAGGAATTTTAAGATATTTTCAACTAAATGAAAATGAAAAAAAAAACTTATTAAAAATGGAAAGCAATGCTTTGAGGGCAATTTGTAGCACTGAATACAAATATTAAAAAAGATCTGAAAATCAACCATCTAAGTTTCCACCTTAGGAAATTAGAGAAAGAAGAGCAATAAAAGCTGAAAGCAAGCAGGAGATATGAAATAATAAATATTATAACAGAAACCAATAAAATTAGAAACAGAAAAATCAATAGGGAAGAAAATCAATAAGGCAAAAAGCTTTTTTTCTTTTTAAAGGATCAATAAAACTACTAAACTTCTAGCTGGGCAGAGAGAGAAAGAGAGCAAAGACACAAATTGCCGTATCAAAAATAAAATTGGGGCCATGACTACTAGTAACATGGACATTAAAAGGACAATGAAGGAATAATATGAACTCTACACCTACAAGTATGATAGTTTAGGTAAGGTTCACTAATTCCTTGAAAGATACAAACTACCAAAACTCACATAAGGAGAAACAGATTATCTGAATAGACCAATATTACTAAAGAAAGTGAATCAATAATTTAAAATCTACCAAAAAAAGGAAAAGAAAAACTATCATGTCTAGGTGGTTTTACTGGCGTATTCTACCAAATATTTAAGAAATTATAACAATTCTCTACAAGTTCTTCCAGAAAATAGAAGCTGAAAGAATACTTTCCAAGTCATTCCATGGGGCCAGCACTACACAAAAACCAAAACCAAACAAAGACATAACAAGAAAGGAAAACTGCTTCTCTCGTAAATATAGATGCAAAAATTCTCAACAAAATATTAGAAAATTGAATCCAACAATCATAAAACAACAACTGGAGACATAACCTAGATATGCAAGGCTGGTTCAATATTTGAAAAGCAATTAATGTAACCCATCACATCAACACTCTGAAGAAAAAAAATTTCATATAATCAAATCAACAGATGTGGAAAAAGCATGTGACAAAGTCCAATACACATATATAATTGAAACTCTCAGTAAACTAGGAATAGAGAGGAACTCCCTCAACTTGATTTTAAAAAGATCTAAAAGAAACCTACTGTTAAAATCATACTTAATGGTGAGAATCTTAAAGGCTTTCCCGGATCAAGACAAGGACGCTCCCTCACACTATTTTTCAATACCACGCTAGAAACCCTAGCTAATGCAATAAGACCAAAAAAAAGGAAATAAAAGGCACACACAGAGAAGAAATAAAACTGCTTTTGTTCACAGATTATATGACTGTTGATGTAGACTGTCCCAAAGAATCAACAAAAAGACTCTTTCTAAGAAGAAATTTTGCAATATTACAGGATACAAGATTAACACATAAAAATCAATTGTTTTCCCATATACCAGCAATGGATAATCGGAATTTGAAATTAAAAAACATAGTATTTATATTAGCAACAAAAAAACGAAATATGGAGCTTTAAATCTGACAAAATTTGTACAAGATCTAAATGAAGAAAACCACAAAACTCTGGTGAAAGACATCAAAGAAGATCTTATTAAATGGAGAGCTCTTCCATGTTCACTGATAGGAAGACTCCATATTGTCAAGATGTTAGTTCTTGATCCACAGATTCAATAAAACCCTCATCAAAACCCTCAGCAAGTAATTTTGTTTAACTGATTCTAAAGCTTATACGGAAAGGCAACAGACCCAGAATAACCAACAAAATACTGAAAGAGAAGAACAAAGCCAGAGGACTGAAACTACCCAACCTCAAGACTTAGCGCACAGCTACAGCAACTGAGACAGGGTGGTTCTGGCAAAAGACAAACAGATCAATGGAACAGAACAAAGAGCCCAGAATAGACCCACAAAAGTAAACTCAAGTGGAATTTGACAAAGTAGCAAAGGCAATTCAATTGGAAAAAGAACAGTCAAGGAGTATAACTGCTGGATTGTATTGTATGACATGAGAAAAGAATCAGTCAACAAATGATACCCAAACATCCATACGCCACCCCCCAAAGAAAGAAAGAAAGAAAGAAAGAAATCTAGACATAGATCTTACTCTTTGAAAAAATTAACTCAAAATGCATCCTAGATCTAAATGTAAAACTATAAAACTTCTAGAAGAGAACACAGAAGAAAATGTGGATGACTTTGGCTTCGGCAATGATGTTTTAGATCCAACACCAAAAGTACAATCCATGAAAAAAAATATTGGATAAGTTGAACTTCATTAAAATTAAAAACTTTGCTCTGTGAAAGACACTGCTAGGAGAATAAAAAGGTAAGCCACAGACTGGGAGAAAATATTTGCAAAATATATATGTGATAAAGGGCAATGTGTATCTAAAATACACACAGAGCTCCTGAATCTCAACAATAAGAAAACAAACAAGCCAGTTCAACAATGGGCCAAAGACCTTGACATCTCACCAAAGATGACACACAGGCAGCAAACACGTACATGAAAAAGAGCTCCACATTATATCATAGGAAACTGTAAGTTACCACAGTAAGATACCACTACCTACCAATTAGAATGGCCATAATCCAAAACACTGACATCACCAGGTGCTGGAGAAGATGTGAAGCAACAGGAACACTCACTCATTCATTACTGGTGGGAATGCAAAGTGGTTCAGCCGCTTTGGAAGACAGTTCCAGAAAGTTTAGCTTTCTTACAGAGCTAAACATACACGTACCATACAATCCAGCAATTACGCACCCTGACATTCACCCAAAGGAGATGAAAACTTACATCCACCCAAAAACCTGCACACACATTTATAGCAGTTTTGCTTACAATTGCCAAAACTTAGAAACAACCAAGATATCTTTAGGTAAGTGAATGGATAAACAAACTGTAGTACATTTATACAATGGTCTATTATTCAACAATAAAATGAGCTATCAAGCCACGGAAAAAACATGAAAGGATCTTAAGGCATATTGGCAAGTGAAAGAAGCCAATCGGAAAAGGCTAGATATCACATTCTAGAAAAGGCAAAACTACGGAGACAATAAAAAGATCAGTGGTTGCCAGGGGTCTGGGAGAAAAGGAGAGGCGGTTATTCACAGGGTATAGTTGAGAGCTGGGAAGAGACTCTGCCTGACACAACAGTAGTGAGTAAATGACCTTATGCATTTGTCAAAACCCTTAGAACCATACAACACAGAGCGCACAGTAATGTAAACTACGGCCTGTAAGGTAATAATATCAACACTGTTCGTTCATTCTAGTGAAAGTACCACGCTAATGCGTGATGTTAATAACAGGGGCTATGACGTGTGTGCGTATGTTGGGAAAGGGGGAGTAACATGGGGACTCTGTATTATGTGCTCAACTTTTTTTAAATAGCTTTTTTTTCAAATGTGACTAGAACCTGAATGATAAGTATACAGTAGTTGATTATAATAGTCTCTCTAATTTTGAGTACATTTAAAATGTTTATGGTAAAATTACTAAAAATTTTTAATAAAACAAAATCCTAGTTAGAAGACCATTCATATTTATGTTTTAAATTGTTAAAAGCAACATGTGCTCAATGAATAATAGATATATTCGGCTTTTCAAAAAATAAACAATGTTACCTCAATGGTCAGATAAAATTAACATAAAAAGTTCACACTGTTACATTTTTTGCGTTTTTGTTTGCTTTTAGAAAGATTCTTCAAGATCAAGAATCTAGGTGTGTTTCTACTTTTATAAATGTGCAATTCTCAACTTGGACTATTTTCCCCCATGAGAATAAAACTAGTTCTACTACTATTAAAAACTATCACTATTATTACATAAGCAATAATGAATCATTAAAGAAAAATGGAAAAAAAAAACTATATTCCCATATTCGCATCATCAGAACAGCCTGTGAATTATCTTCCATTTTTTTCCCACCATTATTAACGATTGTTACACATTAACAATCTAAACATGGAATCCCTTAAGGCCAACCTAAACTTCCCACTCACTTTAGCACTTAAGCAAAATAATCCATTTAATTTGGCAGATCATCTAGTTTCTGAGCACTCAGTAACAGGCTGGAGAACCGAATTAAGGGGTGACTTGTCTGGATTTCCCAGTCTCACATACACCAGGTCATCTTACCGCATGGACAGCAACCACGGAGTGACTCCTGCGGTAGGTTCCCCACCAGCAGACTCCAGCTCAGGAAGAACCACACCACAGAGCCCATCACAACCGGAGCACGGAGACCACGTCCCCCCAGAGAGATGAAGGACAGGGATCTTGCTCCGAATCAGCAACGCTGCAAGCCTATCAACGTTGGCTGCAGCACCAGGCCAGCTGGAGCACGACGACTCATCCAACAGCAGGAACTGCACCGAACAAACTGGTCGCAGGAGGCGAGGCTGGGGGTGAGACGCCGGCCTGGAACAGGGCCCGGGATGCAGCAGCAGTAAATCACTGCTGATGGGCTTTCTCCGCTTCTGTTTCTTCTTCCAAGCTCCCGTCTCTCTGAATCCAAGAGATGGCTTCATTTTCCTCCTTCGTGAAATAACAGATTCAGGATGTGCAATACGTGAAAGGCAGGCAGAGCTGCTATGGCCAAGAGCGTCCCTTTGCTGCCAGTTTTTACCATCTGTTATTCTGAGCCTGCCCACACACGCACGCGTGTGCTTGCACACGGACGGACACACATACACACACACACACACACACACACACACACACACACAGAGGAAAAAGGCAAGAAGGGGAGGGGGGCAGGGATGTGGGTGAAGCTCCCCGCAAGCAAATACCAGAATCTGGAGCAAAGGGCTATGTTTGCAGCACAGCGCTGACCCCCAGCCCGCTGCAGAGTGCAGGCAGACATACAAGCGAAGGAGAATGCTAAGTGATGTCCAGAGAAGGCCAGCTACTGGCTCCTACTGGACTTAACCACTTAAGTTCTTCTGAATCAATCTGCTTATTTTCCGGGACTTCTCCTCCTTACTGCCATGAAGACTGATGTTAAATAATTATCATGGCCAAAACTTCCAACTGAAGTCAAAGTGGGTATATTCTGTAGTCATAGTCTTACTCTGCAATAAAATCTATCTAACTTGAAACTATCATTGAATATGCAATTGTTTCCCAATAACATTCAACATGGCTGGTATTTCAGCAGAAAGAAAGGAAAATGTCCAATGGAAGATGGAGAACTAGGTTAGGAAACAAGAAATCTGAGCTCATTTAGCTGCACCCTGACGTTTCTAAAGTTTCTCCAGCACCAAGTACTCATTCTTAGTTTTTCATTTAATCTGAGGGTCTTTCCAATACTTTTCCAGTAATATCAGTTTGCTTGAAAGATGTACAGTCCTTTCAATCTATTAGGGATTCACTGTATCCAATAAGTCACATAAATTTAAAAATGTGCAGTGAATCATCACAACTTCCCCTAAATTTCTCCATCACAAACACCATTCATTAAATAATTTAAAGCTTGAATCAAGTAACATAGGATCTATCAAATGCAATGCATATCTAAAGAAATTATGTTAAATAAAATACTGAACTGTTACTTGTGCAAGAAACTAATTTACATGATAGTTGACTCATGTAGGCTTCAATTTAGTTCACATTTTTTTATAATACATAAGCATATCCTTAAGTGAGAAATTACTATTTCTGTTTTATCAAATTCTTATTCTTCAGAGACTCATTTTTACTTTCCTCTTTGAAATCTATTTTTAAATATCCTATCTACATGTAACCTTATATTTTTTTCACTCTTGCTGTGTTTGAAACTTTGTCTAATTTATTATCCTCAGCTAACCTTCAAAAATGACCTTTCGCTCTGTTTCAAACTCGTTCGCTTAGGTTCAATCCTCCTTTTGCTAACAACCCAGCTATGCTCCTCCAAAACTGAAATATTCTCACTTGAACAAGATAAAAAGACACGGTTTCTTTCAGAAGTATAAGACTTTGCACAGGAAATGTCTGTTTCCAAGAACTGGATAAGTTCTCTTTCTTGACCTTAATATCAGTTGCTTGATACAGTGGCTATGACCACCTTCAAGAGCTCTTTGCAGTGGGGTCAACCAGGACCTGCTTTGAAGAGCCACACGGGATCCATGCGATGTGCCACTTGTCAAGAACCCCACGACCTCAAAACATCTCCACGGCACCAGAGAATTTCTCTTCCCCCGCATCTGCCCACACACCCGCCCGAAGAAAACTTAAATCAAGCTTCACCACATACATCCTAGATACAACTTAATTCATGAAATAGTATCACCCCCCTTTTTTTTCTTTTACATTTCTTGAAAAATCATTGTGATTTTTTTTTTTTTTACATTTTTGACCGTGGCTCAATAAGAACTACATTTTACAACGCAACATTGTCGACTGATTCATACGTACTTATAAAACAGGAACAAGTTTCATTAAACCATATTTTCCCTTAATACATTCAATACACGGTGTTATCTTACTTATTCTGTTTTTTTTTTCCTATTACCAGTTCAACTCACTAAATCCATCTCAAGAACCTTCTAGGATCACAAACCACAGTCTGACAACCACTGGGACATTTGAATGTATAATATCCTATGTGAGCGAACTTGAATGCCAGGGTAATATACTCAAGGCAGCTCATGTAAAGAGTAAACACTAAATCCACATCAAGCTCAAATTATTTTTCCTTCCCCACTTGCAAGAAACAAAACCAGGACTGCTGGTCCATGGTTTCCTTTTTTTGAAGTTGTCCTCTGCATAACCCAGAATCATCCCGAGATGATAAATGTTTAGGGATATTTGCTATTCAACAGATGTCCAAGCTGCTGAAATCCCCCATGAACACTTAACTCTGTAGCCTGAATACCTCAACAGCTCATCCTGGAATTCTCCTCCTGGCCGCCCTTCGTTCAGGGGCTCTGCACCGATACCCACTGTCTTCCTCTCTTTGCTATTCAGTATCTCTTATTGCTCCATTCAACACATTCATTCTCAAAATAACCTTGAGACAGCTTAAGGGGGTGCGGGCTTTCTTATCCTTCCTGAAATTTCTCCAGTTTCTCCCAAGAAACAATTTTTTTAAACTAACGTCCTTCTTTATTATAGCTCTACCTACCAACAAAATAAAACTGCTGAGTTTCTACATTTTGGTCCGTGTTTACAAAGAAACTGGGGTCACTTCCTAATAATCATCTTCACCCTAATGAAACATGCTTTAACCCCAAAGCATATGAAACTGTAAGAGCACAGTTCTATTTCATGTAACAGACATGTGAGTAAGCCAGGAGAAAGAACTGATGCTTCAGAAATCAACAATTAGTAAATTCACTAACTAGAAAACTTCTATTGATTTATTTCTTGAGTTAAGTACTCAAGTTCATTATCTCCATTAATTACCTATAGCATTTCTTTGACCCAGGACCCACTAACTTTTTTCATTTACTTACATATAATTAAATTCTGGTGTCTTAATTATCTAAGCTTAAAAACACGAACCACAATGAAGCTGTAACGACAACGCACACACGGGCAGATGCTGCATTGCTGGGTCATGGCACGCATTCAACACCCGACTCCGCACTGCTCAGGCACCCAGCTCAATTCAAGAGACAGGAAGTGCAGTGAATCAAAATACAGGACGGGCACAGATCCCCAGCAAGCTTACACCCAGTGGACTCTTAGCTTAGACCACCTTCCAAAGACATTCACAGTACACATTTCCCAGTTCTCTTCTCATTTCTTACTCAGCTGCTTGAGTTAACACAAGAAATCAACCTGTCTGCCTTGCATTTCTACTTTGGTGCTTTTTCCCGCGCTGTCCTACCCGGCTGCATCCTCTCCCCACGCCTGTCCAGTCCGTGCGCATCACCTGCTCCAAGCTATGCTGACAGTACTTCTCCCAGTGACATCTACCCACCAAAAACCATCCGCTTTAGCTCTGTGCACGTATCTGTGCTCTGTTTAGGCTGCAGGTTTTTCAGGAACAGAAATCACTGCTTCCTAATTCTTACATAGTCCCTAACAACTGGCATAGTTCTATTCTCCCTGGTGAAGACTAGGTGATTCCTATTGGTACTTAGTTCTCCTTGTGTTGGGATTTTTGTTATCCCTTTCAATTACGGGGTTAACAAAGAAAAAACTTTTTAACATGGCCCGGGGTATGAAAAAGAGATGATTATCTAATAAATCGGAATGAACATATACCTAGAGCAATCAGGAAACGCACTGTTTATTCTTGTTACCGTCTCCAGATAAACATGTTCCCAAGCAGCACGTTAAGCAGAACAGGAAATGGGATGCGGAGGAGAGTCCCTCCGAAGGGCGTTTATTACTTCCCCATGTTTTAAGTCTAGTCCCAGCCCCACACATTTGAGGACTTTGAGGATGGAAAGAGGAAAGTTCGTTTCCCCTCATCCTCCAACTGGAGACAAGACTAAACAAGATTGCACGAGGGCGTAATTAACTTGGGACCCAAAGTCAAAGGTAAATAAGAATCGTGTAGGTCTGTCTCCTGGAGTTCAACCCGACCAGGAAAAAAGAATCTGGGAAGCCCCACTAGGAATCTCCCCTCTTCTCCGACTGCTGTTGAACAGCCCTTCATCGGGCCCAGGAACCATCCCCAGATGTTAGAGGACCGGCTGTCACAGCTGCTCGAGAAAATTCCTTTCACATTGGACTTCTGGAATTTCCCTTCCGGCTGGCAGTGGAAGAAAGATAAAGGCTCTCAGTAACTTTGGAAGCAGGGGTTCGAGGGAGTGGCTGCTTTAGATGGCAGGAAGTTATCCAAATATCACATATGCAATAATTTGTAAGTTTTCTGTTCATCTTTTGAAGTGTTTTTATAAACTTTAGCAGATTTAGGAAAGTGCAGTGCCCTTAAGAAAAACCTTTTCACACTGCAGCATTTAAGAACTGACTTCACAGGTCAATACATTTTGATCCTCTGTAAGCAAATCATTTCAGAGTCTCTCTAGATCATTTAAAATCTCTGCTAAAAAGATTCTGCCTATTTCCACAAAAACAGGATTTCAGAAATCTTTGCATCACTCTGCCCACTACGGTTGCTCATGATTTAAATAACAGAATGCACAGGATACTGACACAGTATTACAAAACCATACCTGTTCAGAGGGGCCAGACACAGCCCAGTGGCCAAAATTCTTGCCTGAGATTATTCTTCCTTTTTATTAAAAAAAAAAAAGAAAGGGTAAGACAACTGTGGCATAATAACTTTGTTAGAAAGGATGACTAAAAAAATATAACAAAATTCAAACCACACTAAGAATACAAAACCATGGATTACCAAAGGAAAGAGAATGCATCAAATTTAAGCTTGGCATGGAAAGGCAATGAATACAGCAGACCACTTACGGTAATACTTCCAAAGGAACAAATTTTTGCAGATCCCCTAAAAAATTCCCAAAAGTATAGCCAATAAATAACTGATGTTTTATGACTCCAAATTCTTCTCAACCAAACGCTTTAAAATTTCCAAGATTTTTTTAGCAGAAAACTAAAGAGAACCCAATTATCATTTTATTATTATCCAATAGATGATCATTTGGATTTACTTTAAAATGCTATATTTCTAGCACAATGTTTGATCCACAGTAGGTGATTCATAGTGATCTGATAAATGGATGGATTTAACTATCAAGCTTTCTCCTTCCAGTCCTGACCCAACTGCCCCAGTGTCTTATTACCTCAGAGATGATAACAGGGTCACATTTTCCCACAAGGCATTTTCACAGGAATTAGACTTGCTCCTGACAGTTCATAAAACATTACAAAAGAAACCAAGCTCACCATAGGTTCTGTTGCTTAAACCTTTACCAGAACTACATTCTCAACACCTTTAAGAGCTCAATCTGTCTTCCAGGAGTACCCTCATTGTTATTAACACTACTTATATTGTAACAGAACACCAGGTGTAATTTATTTGTCCATGAAAACAGTGTGCTTACCACAACCAAACAGAAGAGTCCAGGCCTGGATGTGTGTGTCTTCCAATAGCCTCAATATGATATTTTTAAAGAAAGCCAAAGGGAAATTGCTCCAAGGGAACTGGATAAAAGAGGAGAAAGCAAAGCAAATAGCCAGAAACAGGAGGTGGGGAAGCAGGTGGGAAAAGGGTGTGAGGACTACAAATGAAGGAAAATGATTGACAAATAATCACTGACAGAGCAAATTCCTTACAGGGAATGTAACCCCTCCAGCCCCGCCAGAAAACAGTGAGCACGCCTGGAATCACAGTTGCAAAGCCCTGAGTGTGGGTGAGGGGGTAACCAGTAGGACTCACTCTCCAACACCTCCCACCAGGTCCTCACTAACTTCCTCCACCCCCTTACTGGGGGCGGGGAAGGAGGGGCAGCGGGACCCCTCTGTATCACCACCCCAGTACGTTTACATACAGCGTTTCTTCCTGGTAGTAAATTTGATCACAAGCATATTTTTGTCCTCATACAATAACAAAAGCAGTACACATTTCTGTACACTGTTTTTCTCTACCTTTGATTTATGTCACAAGTGTTGCGTTTAATTGGCTAGTGAAGCAATTACTATTAAAGTTTACTACACCGGTTAAGTCATTGGTAATTATTTTCTATTGTTAAGTAAATTTTAATTATCTATCTATATAGGTTGGGACCACGGTTCCCCAACTGCATGCAGTATCACAACAAACTCAGGGGGGCGCTGTTCATTAAAGTTGACAGAAACACAGCTGATGTCCCTTTTGTCAAATGGGTTAGAAGTGGGTCATGGGCAAAGAAAAATGGATTACTGTGAATGACTCAGATAACCAGGATTTATGCCTGATCTGGGGTTGTGCAAACTCAGGGTTCTTACAGAAAGAATGAAAGGGCACAGAATCTGGGTGGAAAATCAGTATTACCCACTGCAGGAAAAGTACCATAATAGGGATCACTGCAGCAGTGGGTATAAACTTTTCATGGTTCTTGAAACATATTAGTCATTTACAATACTATCAGCAACATAATGAAAGTAAGAGTCTTGGTAACCATAACTAGCAAAAGGCATTTTTAAAATTTTTTAGCTAATTTAATAGATAGAAAATAGACACCTTACTCATATTCATTTGCATTTCTCTGACTCCTGGTAAAGGTTAACAGCTGTGTTTATCCTTTGGCTAATCGGCTGTCCTGTGCCCAGCGCTCACTCACCTACAGGCTTCCTAATCTTCCTCTTCCCCCACTTATCTTACAGATACAAACCATTAGGTCTCAGATGTACATTCCTCGCCAATTTACATCTACTGAGAAAAAGTTCTCGTTGTGCAATATGAACACCTACATTCAAGAGGAGGGAAGAGGTAAGGGAAGCCTGAAAGACTACGCAGAAAAAGTTACAAAACTGATGAAAAGATCAGTAAGAGAACACGGCTCCACAGAAGCCAAGGGAGAAGCAGCTTCAGGAAGCAAGGAGTGGCCAGAAGGGTCAAACACGCCACAATCCAGAAGCATCATGGCCACAGCATCCCTTGGATTTGACAAGTGGTCACCAGAGCCCTAAGCTTTAGAATATCTGTGTTAAGTTTCCACAAACTCAACATAAGCATGTATTCATTCCATAGTTGCCTGGCCATAAATGTGTACCTGGCAGAGTGCTAGACATAAAGAGATACAGACCACAGTTTAGAGGAACCCAGATAGGACTGTGCGCACACGAGTAATATTTGAGGGGGCTGGAACAGCAGTGTCAGAAAGCACCTAAAGCCAAAAGATGCCCTTAAGGGACGAGTTTCTCCTCTCAGACTAATGTAGTAAGCAACTCCTTTAAAAAGTACAGTGTTTATAATATATAAAAGATGAAGTAATTTATAATTCAAATAAACTAATAATTTTGCGCCTGAAAAGAAACATACAAGAACTACGTTGTCCACATGAAGAAAAGAAGCAATCTAAACATGTGAGTCTGAAAAAGCTTTAAAAGTAGCTATGTCTGATTTCTGGTCAAGTTCAGTGGATGCCACAGCTGGGCTCCAACAACAGAATATGTTGGGGCTCCCCAAATGCATGTCACAATGTATATATCACAGGCTTCATTTCAGAACAACAGATGAATGCAGATTTCGGGCAGGAAAAACTCTTTAAAAGATGAAAGTTCTCTTCACTCACATAGCTGATACGTGATCCAATTTCCTTTCGCTGAGCTGCAGCAAACTGCAGATGGGACCCACTCTGGTTTCACTTACATTTCCTCAAAAGGGGACCCACTCTGGTTTCGCTTACGCTTCATATGCAGACTGCTTTTAATTACTTGCACATAAGTACCACCTTCAACCTGAGGACTTTTAGCCATAAACATGCTAGTAATAAAAATGTGCAGAAGGAAAATATTTGACATTACAGTAAATATAATAACTATATATATATATATATATATATATATATATATATACACACACACAGTGTTTATACATAAATCAAGTTTATTCATGTGGACATGGAAGGCTAAATGAAAAAAGTTTATCATCATAGAAGGGCAGTGAAAATATTTCCCATTTTAAATATTTTTTACATTGAGATTATTTCACTTTTTCTGCTAAAAGATATAATGGGATTATAATGTCAGTCATCTTGCTGATTCTCATGTACCAGGCACTATGCTAAGTATATCTCCCGAGAGACTTCATCCTCAGGAAAAAAAGTAGGGATTCATTATTATTATTATCCCCACTGTAAAAATGAGGAAACCAGGGCTTAGGAGGGAGAGTGACTTACTGGGGCCACTCACATACAAGCACACACACACACACGCGGTACTTAACATACAGTGTATCAGTGCCCCAAGTGCGGCAGGTGAGCCCTAAGTGTTTCCTGAACAGACCTGGATGGAAGAAGGATGGACATTCGCATTCTCAGATGACATCCCTACGCTGTGTTGGCTGCTATAATGGATGTATGTACACGTTACCTGCGAAGCAGAGAAAGGCGGTCAAGGAGAGACAGGGCGCACATGGTACCTCCTGAGTCCTAACGCCAAGCAGTCACAACCCACACTCCGCACAGTGTTAGCAACATGCCCTCAGTGACCCAACCCGGAGGAGCTGGGCCTCTGTCCCTTCTGCATTTCCAAGGCCGACAACAGTACCAGACACACAGCAAGTGCTAACTAAACACGCTGAATGGGCTTGTGAGTAAATATGCCATGTGTTCTTTCTTCTCCACCCCTCTTCTGGCCCATCACACCATGCTCTTTACATGCTCATTTCTCCTCTCCACTCCTGCCATTCTTGGCACATGCGTAAAAGCTGTTATTGTCCCATAGTTCCATTATGAGATTTTTAAATATTTATCCATCTAGAAGGAAAATTGAAGGGGAATGTTTCCTCCTTAAGTATCTACCAAGTTATTCTGTTTTCTCCAACAAAATATAAAGGCCATATCTGAATTTGCTGTGGGAAGTTATTATAACTTTGCTTTAAATGTACATTTAGCTCTCAAACTGCTTTCCATCATAAGAATGTAATGTAAATGCTCATAAGCCCATTAAATTTCCATTGTATAACAGTGAGTTCCAACAGTTACCATATGACTCAGCAATTCCACACCTAGAGACGTACCTAGAGAATAAAAACGTATGTCCACACAGAAACAGGTACACGAATGTTTATAGCATTATTCATAATAGCAAAAAAAGAAAAAGGGAAATAACCGAAATGTCCATCAACTCATAAGTGAATAAACAAAACGTGGGGGGATGTTCACACAACTGAATATTTGGCAATAAAAAGGACTAAAGCACCAACACATACTACATGCAGGTGAACCCTGAAAACATGCTAAGCGAAAGGGGTCAGTCACAAAAGGCCACAGATTGTACAGTTCCATTTACACAAGTCTACAACAGGGAAATGTACAGAAACAAAATGGGAGTAACAGCAGCCAGGGGCCAGGGAAGAGAGAGAGTAAGGAGTGACGACAGTTCATGGGTGTGGGCCTTCTTTTTGGGATGAAATTATCTTAAAATTAGACAGTGGTTCCAAAATAAAATTTTTTTTTTTAATTTTAAGAAAAACCTCATACAACTCAATAACCTAAAAAAAAATCTGATTTAAAAATAAGCCAAGAACCTGAATAGACATTTTTCCAAAGAAGACACACAGATGGCCAAGAGGACCATGAGCAGACACTCAACACCACTCATCACTGGGGAAATGCAAATCAAAACCACAACGATGCACCTGTTATAATGGCCATCGTCAAAAAGATAAGAGATAATAATTGTTGGCAAGAATGTAGAGAAAAGGGGACCCTTGTGCACTGTTGATGGGAATGTAAATCAGTTCAGTCACTAGGGAAAACAGTATGGAGGTTCCTTAAAAAATTAGAAATAGAACTACCATATGATCCAGGAATCCCACTCCTGGATACACATCCAAAGGAAATGAAAACAAGACCTCAAAGAGAGATCCGTGCTCCCATTTCCACTGCAGCATTCTTTACAGACATGACAACAACCTAGGTGTCCGTCAATGGATGCATGGACAGAGATACATACGTGCAATGGAATATTACTCACCCGTGAGAAAGGAAATCCTGCCATTTGTGACAACACGGATGAACGGTAAGGGCATTATGTTAAGTGGAGTAAGCCAAACAGAGAAAGACAAATACTGCATGGTAGCACTTTTATGTAAAATCTTAAAAAAAAATCAAATTCATAGAAACAGAAAATAGATTGGGAGTGGCTATGGGCTACGGGGTAGGAGAAATAGGACAGGTTGGTAAAAGGGTACAAACTTTTAGCTATAAGATGAATAAGGTATGAGAAGGTAACAAAAAACACAGTGATTACAGTTGGTAGCACTGCATTATATCATTGAAATTTGCTAAGAGAGCTGAACTTAAATGTTTTCACCAAAAAGTAAAAAATTTAAAAAATAAATATGCAAGATGATAGATGGGTTAACTAGCTGGCAGGAATCCTTTGGAATTCTTTCACAATCCATGCGTGTATCAAATCACCACTACGTACACTTTAAACTTATTTGTCAATTATACCCCAATAAAGCTGAAAAAAAATTTAACAAAACTGGACAGTGGTGATAGTTGCACAACTCTGTAAACATAAGAAAAACCACAGGATTGTACACTTTTAAAAGGATGAATTTTATGGCATTGAACTGTACCTCAAGGATCCTGTTTAAAAAATGAATGGCAGGGGGAGGGTACAGCTCAGTGGCAGAGTGCATGCCACGCATGCATGAGGTCCTCGGTTCAATCCCCAGCACTGACATTATAAATAAATAAATAAACCTTTTTACCTCCCCCGCCCCCAAAAAGTTAAAAAAACAAAACAATGAATGGCATTTTTAAAAAAGGGCATTTTCATCCAATTAAAATCAACACTTTGAAATGGCATCTGGAAAATAACGCAAACAGGAAACAACACATATCATTTGTACAATTACACTTTCTTAGCAACATCTCTTGTATTTGAGGTACTAACATATTATTGTCACTGCTGAAGAGAAAATCCATTCTTTAATACAAATTTCTACTCCTTGAATAAGCCTACTCTACTAACTCTCATTCTGGCAAATCTACATATTATGCTATTGGCTTTTTCACTATGATATATATCTTATAAAGAAAATTTTGGAATTAGTTTCGATATTAAATGGTCAGTGACAACCTGTGGACTTCCGCATCTCCAAACATTAGTTTGACATGACTTCCCATAAGTGCCCATTAGTTATGTAATAGGTACTGACAAAAAATGTATCCTGCGTCTGGCTCCAGAGTCCTGAAGACTTGGTACCAACTCTTAAGGCCCTGACTTTCTACAGAGAAAAACAGGCAAACAATAAAATCAGCAAAATAAAACATGATGAACACCTTTTTTTTTTTTTGACAAGATCATAAAATCTCTGATGTGGAAAGGTCCTCAAAAAGACAGCTACACCATTCCAAAGAAGCAGTGGCTTTCTCTCACTGCAAGCCACGTTCATGGTGCCAGGTGATGACAGCCGGTCCGCAGCGCCCACATCGACATTAAACACAGTGCTCTCTCAACATCTACTGTACCTCTGCCCAGATAAGGTAAAGATTTTGCTTAGAAAAGGTACATCACGCCCATTTTTGAATAAAATATGGCAGTGGTGGTTGTTCATAACTTGGTCTCAACATTAGCTAGAAATGAGATAGACGAGAAATTAATATTTAATACCAAGTGTCATACATCGTGCTAGCTACTTTACATGTGTTATCTTATTTAATCCTGCAAATATGCATACGAAATAAGTATTATTTCCATATATAGACAAGGAAAATCACAAAAGAAGCCAAGTGACTTGCTCACAGCCATGCAGCTAATAAGTGGCAGAACTGGGGCTGAAAAGCATTGCTCTGGGGGTGGAGGCGGGTGGGTACAGCTCAGGGCTAGAGCACATCCTTAGCACGCATGAGGTCCTAGATTCAACCCCCAGTAGCTCCACTAACAAACCAAAAAAGGGCGCTGCTCTGATTCTAAAGCCCAGGCTCTTTCTATTACCAGGCTGACCGCTGTTGATGTTAAATCATCAGTGAACCTACTTCACATTAAAATGTTCTCATGATGAAAGTCAACGTGATTAGCACAGCACGCGTGCAAATGACAACGCTAAGCTTAGCTGAAGAGCAACCCCTCTGTTGCTTTAAGCCAGATTTAATATTCAGGTAACTTGGATAAATTAGGATTAGCTTAAATCAACATACGTTCTGAGGGAAATGCAAAATGCAATGAACAAGAAACAGGTCAGTCTCAGCCATAACCTGAGGACTTGAATGGGGAAGAGAGTCTCGCAACTGACATCTTGGGTCTGTGTCCTCCTTTCACCCCAACTCCTTCCCTCATCAGTGGGTGTCAAAGAACATCACCAGCCTGAAAACCAAATGAATTCTAACTTCCACAAGAGCAGTCAGTGTGAGGCATAGAGGCAATAATGGGAAGGAAAAAACCATGCATCCAACAGAATTTAAACCTGACAAATCTGAAAGTCCTCACTCACTTGCTCCTACTATTCCTGTTCAGGATAATTCAGGATCTGCGTTTTCTTTCTTTATCCCCTGAGACTGGTCTTTTTCAGCCCTTGCTTCGCTTTCCAAACTGTCCCCGAAAGTCCAGACTTCCTGTTCTTCATTCCCTACTTCCCCCAGCCCCAGAGCAGAGCTTCCCTGAAGCTCACCAACCCCTCAAGAAATATATATATATATATTTTTAATAATCTGTTTTGTCCTTAGGGTACCATCTAAATATCCTCTCCTGCCAATTCTGACACCAACTCAATCACACCACCTTTCCTGGATCAACTAGTCCACAGGTTCAATTCAGCTTTCTCATTGGGCCAAGTAACTCTCCCTCTTCACTTCCCAATTCAACGTCCTTCTTCCCCATCATTGCCTGCTCACTCTCCGACCCTCCAGCAACGCCCTACCAATCTCATCATTTTCTTCTCTCACCAATAACCACTAGCCAAACATAATCACATTTACAAAACATCTGTGCAGCATAAGAAACGCCTAGGAAAGCACTTTTCTAAGCCACTGTCTGCCTTCAATGCAGAAGTCAATCTGGAAAAAAGATCTCTCATCTGCAGTCCGGCCTGTTATATTTCGTGAAATTGCCCAAGTTTTTATTTCACTTCTGACAAGTGCAAGTTTTGACCACCATTTTTAACAACTTTTATAGACCGCTGACCTGAGCCCGCAGAATCAAAGCAGCAGCAGATACATCCATAGTTTCAAAAATCTACACTGCCCGTTCAGGATGATCCTTAGGTGCCAACCAGATGCTTCCTTGTTCTTTGGTTCCCAGATCACAATAGATAATTATTGATTTGTTTAAAAGAGAAAAGGCTAAATCAAAACCATGCCATATCTTGTAATCACTTCCTACCGAGAAGAGTTACCTTAGGAAACAAACCAACACAGGCTTTAGCATTTCAGGAAAGCTTCTCCACCTTGATAATCACGTTACTACGCAGTAAGATAGTACAAGAGATATTTTAACAGAAATATTTGACAGATATTTTAGCAGGTTAAAGTTATGCCTTGAAAAAGCTGAAATCATCTGGATTACTACGATCCTGCCGAAAGCAAACGAAAATAATGCCACATGTTTATATTACGCTATTACGCATCTTTTCCATTGGCCCACATGAAAACCCCACAAGGACTGAAGAGCAAATGCTAGTCCCATTTTTGATGAAAATAGGGTCTGGGGCAAACAGCTGGTACCCACAGCGGCAGTCAGCGGCAGCAGCAGGACCAGAGTGAAGTTCTAACTCCTGGCGCTGCTACCGGGAAAAGGAAATAAGAATCACCTCGGTTCCTAGTCCCCCGAAAAAAAAGTTTTTGACGAGAGACAAAAAGCGTGATATAAGCAAGATTTTTAGTAGTGAAGTAAAAAAAAAATAGTGAAAGTACACTCCTGAGAATTGGGAGCGGGCCAAGCCAAGAGAGGGTAAATGGCGCCGTTCCTTTGTTTCTCCTGTTTCTATATACTGGTTTTGTGATTGATTGATTGAGTGAGTGACTGATTGATTGACAACTCAGGTTCCCTGCGCTCTGGTTGACTGACAGCTCAAGTTCCACCTGCTCTGGTTAATTGACAGCTCAGGCCCCTTCTGTTCTGGGTTGTTCCTCTACCCTGCCTCTCCCCCTGCCCAGTGCTCATTTCTACCTAACTACCTAACAGTGCTACTCCCTACTGTCCCCTGGGTTACCCAGCCCTGCATGTCCGTATGACCATTTGAAGCTTGATGGGTGAAATATTAAGGAACAAACCTACCATCCCAATTCCCGGGCTCATTCACTCCAGATAATCAAAACCCTCCTCTGTATCATCTTGTTAGTAACACGTTCGCGTTCACAATTACCGAGTACCCACAACGCAATCAGAGCTAATTAGAATACAGAAAACTCTGGCACCTAGAAGTTTATACTGAAAAGGATAGTAAAACCCGATAAGCAGGGACACAGTGAGTGCTCAGTGTGACCACAGAGGCACAGACCGGAGTGACACAGCTACAAGGCAAGGGACGTCTCAGACTGCTGACAACACCGAGACTAGGGACAAGGAAAGGTCCTCCCTCAGAGCCTTCAGAGAGAGCATGGCCCCGCCGACACCCGGACTTCGGATTCTGGCCTCCAGAACTCTGAGATCAAATTTCTGTCCTTCTCAGCTGAGGAAAAAAATTACTTCCTATCTACATACACGCACGCATATATACATACACACACATGGAGACACACACACTGGAGTATTAATGCAGGCAGAGAAGATCAAATTTGAGATATTGTGAGCTTACAGCTGCAGGACTAACCAAATGTGAGGATCTAGCAGGAATGAAAAAACTCCAGTTTAAAACTGGAGTTTAAAAACTGGCGTGGAAGGACACGGGCAGCGTTAGAAAGACTCCGAGGCTGCTCTCTAAGGTGACCAGGTGATGAGGATAACGGAGCCGATGAGAGCACAGAGCACGGGCTGCGGAAGGAAGAGCTTCACCTGGGCACAGAGTCCGAGGTGCTGGCGGCACAGCCAGGGGGTGACAGGTAGCCAGCTGGTGAAAATCAGGCCCAGAGCCCAGGGGCGTGAGGTCAGGGCTGCGGCCCGGGGAGCAGATGCTGCCGTCACACAAGGAAAGCCAACAGCAAAAGGGCTAAGAAGGAATTCTTGCACACTACAAACATTTAAGAGATGGAGGAAATAAAGGAGAGGAACTTGGCAAACAGCACGTGCTGAGAAAAAGGTGTGGTGATGGAGCTGAGACCCTGACCAAGCTAAAACATTAGAAAGGGTCACGGAAGGAAAACCACGACTGATACGCAGTCCGTACGAGCCTGAGGAAGTCCCTCCTCCCTTGACATCGTTTTTTCACGAGTGCACAACTTCCCCAAATCTTCCCCAAACAGCGCACCCCTTAAAAATTCACAACTCTTCTCTCTTATGCTGACAATTTTTCATTGGCCCTCAAATCTGCAACTTTTTAAACAACTGGAATCTCTCATTTCTTCGACTCTCCAGTGTCATGACAGCTTTTTCATAGAAGGCACACAAAGTGTGATACAAGTTCCCAAACCACCATATTTAAACTGTTTTCACAGCTCACTTCAATCTGCTTCTCCTTGCTAACCCCTCCCACCACTACCACCATTCCTTTCGTATTTGTTTTGCTGTGTTGTTGGCCACATCTTTCATTCAGACATTTTAAGAAAACTAAATAAATGAAAAAGAAAATTCTCACCACAGCAAAGCAAAATCAATTTACACGCTTCCATTTGAAAGGGGATTAATACGCTGTATGGAACACTGATTTCTATTAGCATTACTCCCCTCCACACACAAACACATACCAATTTTCTAAATTAAATCATCACTTTTCCTGTGTACTAAAGAGAAAACTGAAGCTGGGTCTTTTGTCTGGATAACCTCCAGTATATATTTACACATAAGGGAATACTGGCATGTTTTTCATTAACTAGCAAGCAGTATGGTATTGCTTTTTAGATTTGCATGAGGAAATATTGCAGAAATTCCACTACTGAGAAGTGCATCAGGCTTCCAAATGAAAGGGGTCATTTTGGGACTACCCACTTTCCCAGAGTAAAGCCAAGGTTCAGGAGGGAGGACTATTAATACAGTAAAATTACACACATGGTGCATTTCTCCCAATTTTTTTTTCACACCACTTGACACAGAACCATCCCAGGATAATTCCTCAACCTTCACAAAATACGAGACGCTCTCCATTTTTACCTGATAACCACCCAAACCAGATAAACCAACAACATAATAAAAAGGTCATGTTTGAGTATTTTTAAAAATACCATTAGGAATGGAGACTTCTACCATAAAAATCTAAAAACTGGAAGTGAAAAATTTGTAATAATCAACATAAAATGATCTACAAAGAGTTAACTATTAGTCTTATCCTCATCTTTTCCCACCATGTTCCATGTAAAAAGTACAATTAGACAAATTATTCTCAAATGGAAGACTTGAAATCCTCAAAAAGGAGGGCTTATATTTTCCTTTTTGATGCATACACTCCTCTGTAACAAAGGAAAAAGGGTGGAAAATAGGCAGATTATCAGCTGCTGTTTGGAACTGTACTATGCATTCCCCAAGTCACTTTTTCTGAAACACATCACATCCTTTTCAGAGTATTGCATATGCGCGTGTTGTTGTAACACTTTCTTCGGCATTACAACTGGAGTCTTGATTATAAAATCAGAAAACCGCAGATGCAAACAGTGGCGTCTTCTGATTAACCAATCATTCCAGGTAGATGTAATCCTACAAAATAGTCTCTACGTTACGGGAACCATCCAGACCAAAGACAAAACATTTAAAATGACCACATTTCTTATGTATAACGGAATCGCTTTGCTGTGCACCTGAAACTAACATTGTAAATCAACTACGCTTCAATAAATAACAAAATTTTTAAAAATAAAATAAAATAAAATAACTACATTTCTATTGCCTGTCCCATTATCATCCTGCCCTAAGGACCATTAAGATTAACAAACATTATGGAAGTCCTGCACTTCTACAAAAGCCAGCCATTAAACTCAGAATCTGGCAGCTGCAAAAGATGAAGCGCAGAGTCCCTGAACGAGAGAGAGCCAGGTGCTCGGCAACTGGTTTTAATTTTCGGGATGAAAATCAGCAAGAAGCAGGTAGCCAGTCCTTGGCTGATAAGGCCATGTCCACTGTGGGTAGGCTGCAAGGATGATGAGAGGCTGGGCGGAGGTTCAGCAGGCTGGAGGGAAAAGGCAGACTGGCAGAAAGCAAACTGAACCGGGCGGGCAGCAGGCCGGGCCATGGGGATCTGGCACCTGCCAACAAGGCTGAAATGCACAGAAATTACCATCCAGACAGAGGGGTGGCTGGGGCCAGAACAGGTGGCAACCGCAGCTCTGCAAGCAACAATACTCACGAACGAGATCCAAGGCCTCAAACCCCCCTTTCCTTCACCCTTTCTCATCTGTCCACAAGAAACATTTCATTGTTGCATAATGTTTACTGAATATGGCTTAACAGTGAAAACTGTACCATTTCTCTTTCTTTATAAACCGAGAGAAGAGATTTGCCACGCTCTCCGTATACATTACTTGAATAAAGTTACACTTGGCACCAAAGCAATGAACGTTAAGCTCGATTATTTTTTCTTACATAATCTGAGAAATGCTCACGCGTCGTTGAGAACACAATTAACACTGTGCTCTAAGAAATGTTAATAACTGAAAGCAGGTTTGTCACAGAGGCTTTGCAGTGACGTAAAAGTTTCGTGGTTACCTGAGTTTTCTGCCCGCTCAGAGTACCTTGATCACAGCAGGCAGGGTAAGAGGTGGTTACTGCTAAGCCGCTCTCCTCCGCTAGACAGGAAACATTCTCTGTTCTCCCAGCAACCCAACTCCCTGGCTTTCTAACAGTTCAGCCCCTCAATTACTACCTGTGGAAAAAGGAAATCCAATGGAAGTAAAGATGATGTTAAAGGGCACCTGTTAAGCTTGTGTAGAGAGGCAGGTGGAAGTACTGAGCCAGCCCAATTTAATTCCACCTTGATGAGCCCCAAGGCTCCCATTTAAATGAACACGAGTAGAAATGCTCTCACTTGTACCGCCTCTGAAGCAGAACCTTCAAGCACCACCTTCCTAATCTACCAGTTCCTAAATTAATTACAGTTCATTTGAACGATACAGTTGCTTCTGCTCATTTAACTCAAATTCTAATGACTAAAAGAAGCGAATGAATGGTGGAAGTAATTACACATTCACATCTTTGACTAGGCTGCCCAGTCAGTCAGACAACCAAAACAACGTGAGTGGAGTAAGCAGCAGTGAGGTAGCTCTTGCAGGGTAAACAAGAATCTAACAAGATTCTACAATCAGTGTCAGAAAACCAAATAAATCCTAGGTGCACGCTTAAATACCGAAAGGAGCCTAAAATAAAAGCAGCTCTCACCAAAAACTGAAGGATGACCAATAGTGCCATAACTACAGGAAGTCTGTCAGATTTCTTAAGCTTGTCATTCCCCCCCCCCCCCCCGCTTTTATTGAACTCCTTCCCTGAACCACCAAAAACTGGTGGCAAAGTGGGCCCTGAGCACACACAAAATAGAGGCTGGCTTAAAGTGAAAACCAAATGAAACACACAGCAAATGAAAGGCAGCAGTGGCTCAGCCTTTCCAAGGTATTTCCATGTGGCCTTTGCATTAAGGGTTTTCTTTCACTATAAACAACGACTTTATCCGCGGAGCACAAGGGTACCACGGCAGCGCACTCACTTCACGCTGGGGTCTGTGGACACAGAGGGTAGACCCCTTTAAGGAACTTCCCTCTTGCTAATGTCTTAATTAACTGCGCATTCTACATCAATTTATGAGCAACC
The DNA here is from genome assembly GCF_009834535.1 of Camelus ferus. Taxonomy (NCBI): domain Eukaryota; kingdom Metazoa; phylum Chordata; class Mammalia; order Artiodactyla; family Camelidae; genus Camelus; species Camelus ferus. The sequence goes on from NC_045705.1 coordinate 4,557,605, forward strand.
AACTTCTGCCACCCAAACAGGTGCCCAAAATTCTTACCAGGGTCAGGGATCGCGAGTGCCAGAAACAAATGCTTTAAGAACAGAGGCAATACGACCAACAAATAAAATTTGTGGCAGACAGAAGGCCATCATCAGGAAAGCAGATTTTGAAGAACTTCACTTTCAATCAGGAAAAGCAGTGGAAAAAATGAATCGACAATACACAGGTATTATCAGCAGTCTTTATATGAGAGGAAACTTCGTTTCAGCAAAAAAAAAAATCCATTAGATCACTTACATGTAGTTTTGTACTGGTTTCACAGTATTATTTATATGTAACTTGTAAACGGATTTGCTTTTAAGATTGTATGAATAAACATAAGAATTGTAGTTTCATGGGTGTATATGTTTATTTCACTGTAATAAATAAACAAAATTATAGTACAGTCCGCTGACATGTTTTTTTCCTTCAAAAGAAGCCCAGACATACGAGTTTGAGAAACATTAGGCTAAAGGTAGAGGAAGCAGCTGGTCGATTCCACCTTAAGGCAACGAGGGGAAGTAGAGTGATTAGAAAGGAAGGAAGGCCGAGAAGCTGCAGGGCAGGTGGAAGGAAAGAAGGTTAATATGCTCTCTCCACCCAGTCAATTCAATCAATTCCATTCCAGGAGTACAATTCTAATTTAGTCTCCGCCCCCTCCTTCTTTTCTTCAGGGGACGGAGGGTCTGTCTATTTTTGCAAAGACGAAGATCTACTTAAAGATGGTTCTTTGAATTCAAAAGCATAAAAAGAATTATGTGAGAAAGCCATTTTCAAATGTTTCTTTGGATATGATCTGTAAAGGAGAAAATTAATCAGCAAAACTAGCCTGTAATTTCACCAAATTTTAAGACTGGCACCTGTTAAAGGAACAAAGTTCATTGAGTAATGTTTGATAAAAAGGGTGGAGATTTTGAGTCACACAGCATGAACTAAAACCCGATTCACCAGCATCAAACATCCTCAAACATCACTCACCAAATGTCAATATGGCACGTAACAAAGTGAACAAGTAATGCTAGTGATAAGATTTTTATAGATGTTCCTTCATTTTATAGGAAAGGTAAGGCCCAGAGACTAAGTTACTTGCCAGTTATCACACAGCACTTGACAGCACCAGAACTTAAACTCAGGTCCTCATTAACTCACTACGTTAACTCACTCAGTTAACTGTCATCCATTTTCTCAGAGTGGATGTGTATATGAAATGCAATAATACATCTTAAAAATACATGAAGTATCTTACATATATTATTTACAATTCAAATCATCTAGTCAAATTCTTCACTTATATGGATCCTGACAATTCTCTACTAAAGAAATGCACAGTCCTGAATCAAAGATTAAGGAGCACGTGTGACTCCTACTGGAACAGTAAAGCATGTATTATCCAAGAGAGCATGCCGAGACTCTAACCAGAAAAGTTATCAACTAGGTTGGAAATACTGTAAGATGCTTAGAAATGCATCAGCGATTGTCAGCTCAGGAAAGTCAGATTAAGAAAGCATTCATTATAAAGGAAAATGACACCAAAGTGCTAAAAATAAGACTGAAAGGGCAATGGATACACTGAAGAATGGAGAGGCCTAGTTTAGAGTTTTGGAAAGTGAAGGCTTCTTCGGGCAGAAAGGAAAACCAGTCAGAAGGGTCAGGACTGGGGGAGGGAGGGCTCCTTGATGGGTCGGGGAGGGAAGGACGCCAGCTTGAAGTCCCTGAGGAGCAGCTTCAGAGAGCAGGCATTTAGCAGCTGCTGGCTAGCCTCAGTGCATCCTCACCAAGGGACAGGGCATCCTCCCCAAGGGACAGAAGGTGGCTTGGTGGGAAAAAGCAGGGCCATCGTGTGACTTCAAGGGTTCCTCTGTTCCAAAATTCTCCCATTTGGAAGCTAATGCTGGGAATTCTTTCAACAAGGGCTAAAACGTTTTCTTTCCACTGTGAGAGAAGTAATAATCAAATGTTAGTTAACACAATACACACTCTCATCAAAAACCTAAGAATCCTAGAAAGGGAGGTTGCATATTTAAGCGTACAAGGCCAGGTTTATGGGGCACAGTCTGTATGTTCAAGGAATTTACACTCTCATGGTTTCTTCACTTATAAATGCAAGAAGAACTCTATAAAGATGGGAATCACTTGCTTTTTTGAAAGGCTAGATGTCAATAATCATAATAAAGTTTATAATATTACTAGTAAAATGATGTGCATTTCAGAGCTTTTATCCCAGCTATGTTAAGTGTGTTCACCTTCTGAAACACTAGGCCTGCTCTCTAGCAGAGGGAGGAGAAAATGTCATTTGCAAACCATCTGGCAGCTCCAGCAAGAGTCAGCCTGGCATTCAGCGCTCTTAGATGGGGAAACTTTTTGGAGAGGCATCATGCTAAGATGCAAAGAGGCTGTCTGGAGACCTCAAGAGGGATTTGCAAATCAGTGTTCACATTTGTGCACACAAAGGATGGAAAAAACTGCAGATAAACTAGTAATGTTTTCACAAATCAGGAAATACTATTATTATCAGTAGTGGCCTCAAATTCAGAAATGAAGTGAATGTAGACATAAAACATTTTCTTTACCCAGGTTAAGTAATAAAAGTGATAAGTAAATGTTTTAGCAATTGAGACGGTTCAAATAAAAAGGATTTGGGAGCACACCAATTTGAAGACATTTTGCTAAGCTCCATCCTTACCATAATACATGCTTCAAAGACAGACTAGATGCTAATATCTTAGTTTCAGACACATGCACATCTCCATCAAGTTGTTACTGACTCTGCACTTGACATATTCAATGATGCTTCCCCTACAGCTGTCCTGGGGAAAGCCAGGTCACCCAAAGGCCTCTCCACCTTAAGCCCTCACTCACTTACCTATCAGAGGTCAGAGTTTCCAAGACTTCATTTCAGCGGCTAAGACTTTCAGAAGCCTCTATTAAAGTGCAAATAGGTCCTGGGGTAGGTAACAAATTAAGCCTTATTTAGTGAGTCAATCTTGTAAGAGAAACTCCAGAGTTTCTTTTTACTAAGACCCTTAGGTCTTAAGTCACTGAAAGTTAAGATCTGGAGGATGCAGGAGGGAATCAGAAGGCATGTGGGAAAAGGACGTGGGAGAAGCCCTAGAGGCGGTCTTTACTCTCTGCAGTCCATCATCAGTAACGATTGGTCTTTAGTCAATGACTTTTGATGAACACCATGGTTACAATACAAACCAAAAATAAGACGCACAATCTTGTACAGAGATAAAATCCACGAGTGCCATGCTGTCTTCAATTATCTTACTAAATCGCAAAACCACAAACCTATCTACATATATAAATTTTTAAAGGCCCATTCAATGATTGATCGTGCCCAAGGAAAAGCCACTGATGTACATAAGAAATGAATCACTTTCTCTGAATACCACTAAATAAACTAGCTTCATTTTATCCTTAAGACAGACTCTTGAATCCCTCCTTAAAGTCTTCATTTTTAAAGTGTCCAAACTAGGCACAATAAAGTTACAAAAAAGACCAATAGTCCCCCACATTTTTCCAGGAGCGTAATACAAACAGATGACTTTGAACAACATTCCTCGGGATACGCTCCAGTGTCCAGTAGAGAACTTTCCCTTCTCTGTAGACTTGGAAGTAAATAAGTCAAGAACACCTACGAACAAACTTTGTTGGCCACCAGCAGGGGAGCTCTTCAGCTTTTGTCCCCAAACCCATTCAAACAAAAGAAGCTTGGCTTCCTCCAACCCACCCCTCAGACCCGCACCCCGTGGAGCCTCTCCAGATCCCCGCACCCTCTCCGCGCTTCCCCGCCAGCTCTACTTACTCCTCAGCGCCCCGATGAGCAGAGAGCCGTCCTTAATGAGCTCTTTGATGAACTTGTTGGTTCGCTCCAGCTCAATCTCATGACACTGCAGGCGCTCCCTAAAATCCGGGCTGTCCAAGTAGGAGTCGCTGAACTCCAGAGTCGGCAGCCCCATGGCACAGGCACTGCCAGCGGCCGCAGGGGGCACGTCCGGGCCGGCGGTCGAGGCGGGGACAGCCGGCGACCGTGGCCGACGCCGGGGACGCGCGATCGCGGGGAGCGAGCTGGGACGCGAGGAGACGCGCGGGGAAAACGGGTCCCGCGCGTCGCGCCGCCTGCGCCGGGCTCCGCGGCGCGCGGACGCCTCCGGGCTCAGGCTTCCTCCGCCGAGGCCAGGCGAGCGCAGACGCAGGGCGGTGGGCCGAGGCGCGGGTCCGCTCAGGTCGTTGTCACCCGGGCGCATCGTCGCTGCGAGCGCGGAGGCGGCGGAGGCGGCGGAGGCTCCGGGCCGCGGCCGGGGCAGGAAAGTTCCCCCACGGCGCGCAGACACTTCCGGCAGCTCCGCGCTCCTGCTCCCTTGACAGTCGTTCGCGCTGTGAGCCTGAAGCGCCCAGCCGCCCCTCCGGCCGGGCCGGGGCAACCCTCCCCCTCGGCGGACGCAGGCTCAGAGCGCTCGCAGATCGGGCCCGCGCGCGGAGACCCTCCTCCCGCCGCCGCCGCGCCCCCACCCCGCGCCGCCCCGCCCCTCCTCCCAGTTACCCTCCTGCCCCCGCCCGCCCGCACTTCGCTCCCGGGCTCCGCGCGGCTGCGGCGCCGCTGCGTTCCTGCCCGCGCCCGGGGGGCGGTTAACCCTGCCTCTCCGGGGCGCCCGGCTCCCACTGACCCGCCGGGACACTGCGGGGGTCCTCACTCCACAGAACGGTCTCAAACTCCCAGCCCGCCCCCGCCACCCACTCCCTAGAATTGTCTGGGAGAGAAACCTTGCCCTGAAGTTTGAAGCCTGTTGGAAGATGTTACTTCAGAGAGTTGAGATTTTATTTGATTTTACTTAGATTTCACTTAGGTTTAATTAGATTTTACTTGGTTAGATTTTACTTAGTTGAGAGTCTCCACTGAACGCATGTAAATTCCAGGTGGAAAGTTCTCCTGTCTCTTTCCCACCGTTCACTGCATTCATCCTGGAATGTCAGGTTTTTTCCTATTCAGAACGAAAAGCTTCATGGGCCTTGGGCTGCTCGTGGGTGCTGTAGTTCTTCCAAGTTGCTGTGAAGGTGGGAAGACTTTAGGTCATTTTTATTTCCCAAATAAGCACCTTGGACTTAGACGTTCTTCTTCTAGAAGAATACCTATTTGTATGACAATACTGTATCTTTTATCACCATCTGGATGGAATTGCCCTACAAGCCTGGAGATTTTCAGATTGTTGAAGTTGGCTGAAGTTACAAATGAATAGTTAATTCGTACCAAGAGGCAGTTACCCCTCCTCTGGTAGGGATCACCTAATAAATTTCTGTTCTCTCGAAACCTTGACAGCAAGAGAAACTGCTGCTTTACATCTAGTCCCACCAGCATCTATAGGATTTCTGAGAAGTCGGTTATTTTTCTTAAGGATCTGCTTTTAATTTCTATGTTTTCATTGCTTTGTCCATTTGAACCATCTGTTTAAAAACTCTTCTGCAGATCATGGGAAAAATTCCATTAAAGTGTTTTACATTTTTCCCAATTAAGTGTCAGAATCTGTCAAGACTTTTAGTTTCATTTTTTTAAGTATGCATGAACGTTAAAAATAACATGGAAACCTTAAACTAAGACTGATAAGAGGATGTAAACAGTATATTTGATGGTCTGGATTTTAATTCTTATGAGCCAGGGAAGTTGGCTTAACTTAACTTTCCATCCATATTTACATCATTAGACCTCAAAATATTGGCAAAATGGCCAATATCACTAGAGTCCTTTTAACTTTATCTGCCTAACTCTTGTCTGTCAGTTGAATACTTCTCGTTTGGGAAGGTGGGGTGGGGTTATTGGCAGTAATGCTATTTGTCAGTTAATGGAGTCATAGGAGATGCAGAGGGGCTGTTTGTCACCTGATGTGATTTTACATCTATTCGTCACACAGCTTGAAAGACAAAAAATTAGGCCAAACAAATAGTTTCCTTTCAACTTTTGCCATGTTGCCATTCCAAGCAACTAAATCCAATGCCACCTGCTGAGATATGAAACAGGGTCAAATATAACAATCTCTTCCTGTTTCTCATTCAATGAAAGTCCTGTGATTAATTCTTTAAAAATGTATCAACAATCTTTGATAAAGAGCATTTAATAAGTTGGGTGTCCATTTTCATTTTTTCTCTGAAAGTCTTGTATGTTAGGACAGATTGATTCTAGATTCTAAGATACAGGTTATCATTTACCCATTCATGTAGGTTATTGCACGCTTTATGCCTACTCAATACATGATTAGGATCTAGGCAGAGAAGTGATTTACATGGAAAGATAAAAAACATGAAGCATCCTACCTAACTTCAAGCAGTTTTTGGAATAGAAAACAGAAAATGAGTACCTGTATCACGTGCAGCTGGTTATGCTGTGTGACAGTGCCTCACGTAGACGCCGTACCAATAAAGCACTGAGGCCATTATCAATGTATTTCCACTCAGAGCTGTCATTTTGGGGGAAGTGAGGGGTGGGTAATTAAATTTTTTTACTAATGGAGGTACTGGGGATTGAACTCAGGACCTCCTGTGTACCAAACACACTCTATCACTGAGCTATGCCCTCCCCATTTAAAAAAAAATTTTTTTTTGGTCTATTATTGCATTTACATGGAATTACGATTTTTCCTCCTACCCTTTATCATTTAGTCTCTAAAGCTGTGTATGTTCGAATGGACTTTTCCCTGTAGGTGCTTTCAGAGTTACCCATGACTTACTCCTGTGATTCATGCTTTAATTATACCTGCTAGTCAGGCTTCCTCGTATGCCACATTAATCCAGCCACTGGAGAGACACCAGACATGGTTTTGCTTTAAGGTGGATTTATGGTTCGTTTTGAACTGTTGTTTTCATGTGTTATTTCCCTTCCATAATAATGGAACCAGATTCTAAAAGAATAGCCCTTCTACATAAACAGTGTCTATACTTGCAAACTCTTTTTCATAGGAAATTTTAATGGATTGAAATACAACTTCTTCAAAAATTTCCACTTCACAATATGTGACCCCGTCAGCTGCAGGATGAGTTTCACAAATATTGTTGGCTGACCTGTTCTTTGGCATGGTTACGGGCACAGAGCAATGTCTGTTGGCTTTCTTAATTCTGAAATGGGATGTGTGGGGCTTTGTTTATTTTAAAGAGCAAAGTAGTGAGGTTAGGCTAGTAAACTAATAGATATTTGTAAATCTTCTTACAACTTTTTTCTTGACCTATTTCATGTCTGGCACGGAAGCCTCATGCTTAATTTGTACTCAGTAAGTGTCACTGTTGGGATTTTATTGTTTTTTAATTAGTTTTATAGACATAGGCCTTGCAGATTCAGATATTCTGAGGCTAAATTCAGGCCTGGTAAGAGATGACTAAACAGAAGGTGAAGGTAGCTATAGCCCTTCCCACGGTGAGAATGTCGTGAACAGTCACTGACTGCATTTCCACCCTTGTGTTATCTCAAAGCATATACCTTGAGGTGTGGAGGAAAAGGAATCCTCCTACACTGCTGGTGGGAATGTAGTTTGGTGCGACCATTATGGAAAACAGTACGGAGATTCCTCAAAAAACTATAAATAGACTTACCGGTTGATCCAGCAATCCCACTCCCAGGCACACATGTGGAGGGAACTCTAATTCAAAAAGATACATGCACCCCAATGTTCACAGCAGCACTATTTATAATATCCAAGACATAGAAACAACCTAAATGTCCATTAACAGATGACAGATGACTGGATAAAGAAGTTGTGGTTATATTTATACAATGGAATACTACTCGGCCATAAAAAAGAATAAAATAATGCCATTTGGAGCAACATGGATCGACCTGGAGATTGTCATTTTAAGTGAAGTAAGCCAAAAGAGAAAGAAAAATATCCCATGATATCACTCCTATGTGGCATCTTAAAAAAAAAAAAAGACACAAATGAATTTGTTTATAAAACAGAAACAGACTCACAGATAGAAAACAAACTTATGGTTACCAGGGGGAAAGGGAGTGGGAAGGGATAAATTGGAAGTTCGAGATTTGCAGATATTAACTACTAGATATAAAATAGATAAACAACAAGTTTCTTCTGTATAGCACAAAGAAATATATTCAATATCTTGTAGTAACCTATAATAAAACAATATGAAAAGGAATATATGTATGTATATGTATGACCGGGACATTATGCTGTACACCAGAAATTGACACAGCATTGTAAACTGACTTTTTCAATTAAAAATTTTAAAAAAAAGTTCTCCTTGAGAGTAGCTTTTGTATTATTGTAGTTCAACCTTAAGTCACATCTAGAGAAACAACATTGGATCCAAATGAGCAAAACACGTGATTCAATTTTTTAACTTTTTTAATGTGGTAAAAAATATATATAACATAAAATTGACCATTTTAACCATTTTTAGGTGTGTACATTTCAGTGGCATTAAGTACCTTCACACTGTTGTGCAAACCGTCACCGCCATCCATCTCCAGAACTTTTTTATCTTCTTCAGCTAAGTCCCTGCTTCCACAAAACCACAGCTTCCCACACGCCCCCCTTTCCCCAGTCTCTGGTCACCCACATCTTACTTCCTGTTTCTATGAGTTTGACTACTCTTGGTACTTCATACAAGTAAAATCATACAATATTTGTCTTTGTGTCTGTCTTATTTCACTTCAATGATTTAATTATTAATTGGAAAAGCAAAGAAGACATAATAATCAGATTTGTTTTTGTTGGGTGAGGAGGTAATTAGGTTTTTTTATTTTAATTTTAATGGAGGTACTGGGGATTAAACTCAGGACATCGTGCACGCTAAGCACACACTCTGCCACTGAGCTATACCCTCCCTCAGAATTGTTTTTAAAACCATTTTGACTCAAGAGACTTCCTGAGATATTTTTCTGCTAGCAGAAAAAATAAGATCAGATTAAGCCCTTCCATAGCAGGTATTATTTATTTTTGCGTTATCAAAAAATTTTTTTTTGGTCCCACACAATGCTTTTAACATCACTGTTTCTTGTCTGATTGGTTGATGTACATGACATTGCATTCTCTGACGGGCACACGCATTTATCTTATCACCAATGACAGCAACACATATGACTTGCTAACATCATCTTTTGCAGCTAAAAAATGCTCTCATAAATTGTGGAGTTCCTCTCAAGTGCATACTACTCTCCCTGCTTCCTGTCCACTGCTGTCATGAAACACAGACAAATGCTAAATGTAGCTTGAGTTGAAAAAGAAACTTCACTTTGTCTGGAGGAAAGAATTGAGTCTTTCCTGGGAAGAGCACAGAACATAGACCACATTGTATGGAAGTGTTGACTCCAAGTGCTTCTTATCCACTTGGACTGAAGAGCAATGGCTCGGAGACAAGAAGAGGGGATTTGGGCAAGGTACGCAGACATGAGAATGGGGAAGAAATGGGCAATAAGCAGATTAAATAAAAGAAGGAAACACACTGTATGATTTCACGATGAGTCAGAAAGCCAACATAACTCCAGGTTTGAGGCAAAGTCTCACTAAGCGGTGCTGTCTGGGGGCGGAAGGAAGAGCAGCGTTAACACTCTGGACTGTAAGAGTTGCTTATCAGAGGGGACATGGGACCAGCAAGTCAAAAGCACCCACTAAGGTGCCTGTCTAGAGCTAAGATTTTATTGTGATGACAGGTTTCTGAAGAAAAGGCTGAAGGAAAAGAACAGAATTCTAAGTAGGAAAGCACCATGAACTAACTACATTTATGAGGGAGGAGAGAGAGAGAAATAAATTGATTGAATTTAGAGAAGTTTTTGGTTTGGGCTGGTTTTTTTAGGTATAGATTTTGATTTCCATTTAGTGTTGCCCCCTTGTGGCAAACCGTGATGTTTGCTGACAAAAAATGGCAGAAAACCACAAAGCGCCAAAGCTAAGGGATCTGAGACGTCCTGAGCACCTCCACGTGCTGGGTTTGACGCTCAGAGGGCTTGCGTATATCGCCTCACCCAAGCCTCTCCACAAGCCTGTGAAATAGGTGCTGTGTAAGGACTGCGAGCCTCAGTTTTAACAGGGGGGCCAATTATGACTGAACGTGGTTAACTTGCCTACATTTCCGTAGCTAGGCGGGTACTGAAGTTGGGATTTCAGTTCAGGTCTAACTAGTTACAAAGGCCATGCTCAAAAGAACCAGATGCATTAAACAACTATTTATAGGGATCTGTTATATGCCTGTGCTGCCACAGATGCTGAGAAGACAAGGTAAACACTCACCTCATTCCTGCTCAAATTAAATTCTCAGTCTAGTGAGTCATAGCAGAGACACACATTAAGTGGCCGCACAAAGGCCATTGATTAGCCGTGTGATTCAGGGAGATCTACCTTTCAAGCCTTCTGTCTTCCCCAGTTATAAGATCAGGGGTGACAGAGATAATGGCTATTATTTCTTAAGTGCTTGCAACGTGCCAGTCACTGTCCTAACCCCTTCACATTTCTTATTTCCCTCAGGTCCTATTCAGCTCTACACCTGAGACATTGCTGTGCCTCAGAGTCAGGATGAGGCATCTCCTCCACACTTTTGGATAAGAATTAACCACGGCTAGAGTGTTTTTGACATCCGTGTGTACTTCGAGACTTGCAGCCTTTTTTTTTTAATTTTTATTTTTATTGAAGTATAGTCCATTTACAATGTTAGTTTCAGGTATATAGCAAAGTGATTCAGTTATAATAGACAAACATACGTATATTTTTTTCAGATTCTTTTCCATGATATATTATTACAAGAAATTGAATATAGTTCCCTTGCTATACAGTAGGTCCTTTTTGTTTATTTATATATAGTGCTGTGTGTCTGTTAATCTGAAACTCCTAGTCTATCCCTCCCCATCCCTTTCCCCCACTGGTAACCACAGTTTGTTTTCTGTGTCTGTGAGTCTATTTCTGGTTTGTAAATAAAATGTGGATTATCTTTTTTAGATTCCACATATAAGTGACATCATATGACATTTGTCTTTGACTTATTTCACTTAATATAATAATCTCTAGGTCCATCCATGTTGTTACAAATGACATTATTTCCTTCTTTTTGTGGCTGAGTAGTATTCCATTGTTTATATATACCACATCTTCTTTATCCAGTCATCTGTTGATGGACATTTAGGTTTTTTCCATGTCTTAGCTATTGTAAATAGTGGACTTGGCAGCTGTTTTGGAGAGGAAGTTTTGTGCCTGCCGACGTCTCACTGAAACCCTTAAATGGTGGTGGCTGCTGGATTCCACAGCAACCCTGAGCACACAGGAAGAAGCAAGCTAGGACTGAGCAGCTATGGTGCCCCTGCCCCACCGAGGCCCATCACGCCTCACTCTGACTCTGGAGGGAGATATTCTGCAGTGAGGTTGAGGACACTGAGACAGACAACCCACCAACAGCAAAGAAACCCTCCAGGATAAATAGAGCTGACTCTGACTCCGAGACCCACAGTGAACGTTTCTGTTAGAACACTGAACATACAAGCATATACTATATTTTTATAGTATTGACACCCTTTGTTTAGACTCTCAACTTGTAGACCACGTCTTGCTTTGTATCTCTTGCACCTCACACACTGTCAGCCCACAGAGGACACCCATCAAATGTTTGAATGCATGAGTGCCTTAGAATCTTCTTAGCTGTGTTTCTTGGCTTCTCCGGTGGAGGCGCCTGGGCGGATACTTAGGCACCCAGAGGAAGGGTTCTCGTGCTTGGCGCGGAGGGCGCTCTGGGCTTGAGCGGCAGCGTGGAGCGCATCATCCGCGCTTGCGGGCCAGGAGCGTGTCCGGCTCCCGCTGCTGGCGCCGAGGCCCGCGGGGAAGGCGGTGAGAAGGGTGCTGAGGAAACAAGAAGCCCGGAAGGAGCTCACGGAAACTAACTCAAATAAACAAGTCCACGCCCAGCAAGGAGAAAAGCCATAACTCAATCAGAGAGAAGCACGCTAGCCAACGCGATAAGAAGGGCCGTTGACAAAGAGCAGAGCCCCAGTCTGGATGCTTGAGCATTTCAGGCGGGAAAAGAGACCAAATCTGAGAGAGAATCTGCACCCACTAGTCACAGGGGCAACTTCCTTTATGAGAAATAAAGCACATGCTGTTATCCCAGAAAATGTGCATTAACCTTGATTCTGTCGGGGTGAACTGTATCTGAAAATGGAATTAGAAAATTTTACAAAATTACGTGTAATAATGACAGTTATTTTTTCCAGAAAGGGTGAGTTCTTATGTTTACATTTATTGGTGAATTCCTTTTTCTTTCCTCCAGCTGCCAGTTTATCAAACTTTTATTGAGACAGAAGTGAATTACACAGGTTAGACTTTACGAGATAGATAATAGTAAATGTAGCCTCAATTTCACTTAATGCTGCAGCACATTTCACGTGTCTAATCCTTTCCTCTGTGATCTTTCAAAGAATGTTTCAAAGATTTGTGAAGCTCTCTGAGCTCTGTTACATCACGGTGTCAAATAGAACAACATTTGCCATGTAGCGAAAATCTTGGTGTGAGAGGTAAATATCTGATGAACGACTGTAACTCTTCCAAACCTACTTCCCCCTAAACTTTGTAGTATAAAAATTTTCAAACATACAGAAAAGTTGGAAAAAATAACATTATGTGTGTACATATAAATATATAGTTGGTTGAAATGCTCAAACCACTTGCATATATGTGTAAAATGAGAAGAGAGATAAATAGATATAGCAAAATATTGACATTTGTTGAATCTAGGTGGGGAGCATGTAGGTATCAATTTCATATATATATAGTTATGCTATATATAATGTATTACACTTATCAATCTTAGAATATCTATATATAAAACATTTTATCTATTATATATATCATAGATATATAAATATAGATATACTATATATGTATATTTTTTCTGAAAAATTTAAAGTAAATATTACACATCCTGACACACACATTACCGAACAATAGACATAATTAAAACTATAATTAAAACTTAAAGAAAATTAACATGTGATAAAAGTGTCATCAAATATCCAGTTGTTCCAAAAATGTTCTCCATAGCTTATGAAAAAAAAAAAAAAAGTAAAACAATCTAGCCAATGTTCCAAACTCAGTCTTAATCAATGGCCCCTATAACGGCAAAATACTATTTCAGAGGGTCAAAAACAAGCCCTTCAGTCATCACTCCACTGATTCAGAATTTGAAATAAATGAGCCCAAGTTATATGAGGTTTCCCGTCACACTGTCCAGAAGAAAACGTCTGCTAATCAGATTAGTGGGATGAGACTGTCTTGACTAGAATCATTTCAAAATCCCTGAACCCCTGAATTTGTCCCTGGGGGCTTCTCGGAGAGGACTGCCCCAGAGAAAGAGAGTGCTACACAAAATACGCTGTCCGACATAGAGTGGGGGTTCGGTAAATATTTTCTGACTAAATTCATGAATGGAGTACTGGGAACGTAAGACAAACAGCATCCACATTACCTGGGAACTGGTTAGAAGTGCACATTTGGGGGCTCCATCCTCTGACTATGAAATCAAAAGCTCCAGGTGAGACCTGGTGTCTGTTTTAACAAACTCTCCAGGTAGTACCGATGCTGGCTAACGTGTGAGAGCAGCTGATCTAGAACAATCCCTAGTAGGCATTGGGATAGGTGAGGGGTCTTAGAAAAGGGAGTGGAGGGCATAGCTTAAAGGTTACACAAGGGGAGGAAAGGTGAGTGGAATGATGAGCAGATGCTTGCAGACGCCAACGCGGTCTGGGAGCTGGCGATAAAGAAGCCAACCTTCACCACACTATTTGTAATTGTTTGTATCTCATAGTCTCCCTTTCACTCTCATTGTTGACATGAAGTGTTGGTACACTTCAGGATAGTTTTTATCTGCAGAAAAGATGATCATAGTGTTTTATTTTAAAAATTTAATAACTGACACTATTAAAATTACAGGCACACCTCATTTTACTATGTTTATTGGCATTTCACAGATACTACGGTTTTTTACAAATTGAAGGTTTGTGGCAACCCTGCCTTGAGCAAAGATATCAGCACCATTTTTCTATCAGCATTTGCTTCCTCAGTGTCCCAGTGTCACATTTTATTAATTCTCACAGTGTTACAAACCCTCCACCAGCAGAAAGATTACAACTCTCTGAAGGCTCAGATGATAGTTAGCATTTTTAGCAATAACATACTTTTAATTGAATGAAGTTTTCTTTAAATTCTATAGTGCTTTACAGTTTTCAAAAATTTCACACACATGATTTTATATGATCTCATAGTAACCCTTTTTCCTTCCCCTTCCCCCGTGTGTTGCCCCCTACCCCTTCCCTCTCCCATTGGTAACCAGTGGTTTTGTTCTCTACATCTGTGAATCTGCTTTTTTGTTTTATTCAACAGTTTGTTGTCTTTTTTAGATTCCACATGTAATATCATACAGTATTTGTCTTTCTCTGTCTGACTTATTTCACTCAGCATAATGCCCTCCAAGTCTAACCATGTTGTCACAAATGGCAAAATTTTATTTTTTTTTTGTGACTGAGTAGTATTCCATTGTGTATGCACATGCGTGTGTGTGTTTATGTGTATATACATATATACATACGTATATACCACGTCTTATTTATCCATTCATCTGCTGATGGACACTTAGGCTTTTTTCTATACCTTGGCAACTGTAAATAAAGCTGCTGTGAACATTGGGGTGCAATAAAGTATTTCTTTAATTAAAATATGTACATTGTTTTTTAGATATAATGCTATTGCACACTTAATAGATTACAGTACAGTGTAAACGTAACTTTTATATGTACTGGGAAACAAAAAAATTGTGTGACGTGCTTTATTGTGGTATTTTCTTTATTGCAATGGTCTGGAACCAAATCTACAATATTTCTGGGGTGTGTCTGTACAATTTATTTTACAAACTTGGTTTTATAATAGGTTTCTGGGTTCAAATCACCAATGGTATTATTCTATTTATTTAAGCATAGCAAATGTTAGCAATCATTCTTAAAGAACTTATGAATCATGCTTGTTTTCATTTACAAATTTAAATACTCTTCCACTTAACATCAATTTAATGGGCCAACATTTAAACATTTCATATTTATGTTTCCCCTTTTTAGGTCTTCAACCTTCTACCTAAACAAATCTTTCTAAATGATAAACAGTTATATAAATTCAGGACCCCAACTATAAAATGGCCAACCGTAGGTTCTCTTAAGCATTCTAATACTTCCATAAATTTTTAAAATTTTAATTTAACTCTGTATGTCAATTAAACCTTCTACATTGAAGTTATTTTTAAAAACCAAATTCTCATAAACATTACAAGTATATAAAAATCTAACAAACTACTTTTTACCTAAAAATTTAATACTACAGCTTTCATACTTTTAAATCTTCCTCAATGTACTAAATTTTAAATTCCCTTGGGGTTAAAAGATACATTTAGCACTTAGGAACGCTTACCATCTCAGTTATCGGAGGTTATTTAGATCAGGTAGTTCAGCCCTGATACTGACTAGATTCTTGTTCAAACCAGAATGGGACTCACTGGGTAATCTTTTTCATAGCTACTCTGTTGTTCTTCCAAACTCAAGTAGGTGGTCATGAGCCATGAACCTGAATTAAAATTATACACACTGTATCAGGGGCGTTCCAAATGTTTGACTCAACTCATATAAAAAGAAATGAACACGTTCGTATGATTGAGGTTTATTTTATACACATATAATTATATATATATGTAAATTTTTACAAGCTGTTGCTGGTTCCAGCTCACAAAATAGATTTGTAAGAAGCAATTCTCATTTGTGAGAAGTTCCACGATGCTTCATTTTTTATATCTATTCAAAGAAGTCTTCACCGCCTGTACAGAGTGATCACTTAAATTGAATTTGTATTTTCAGATGCTATTACAGACTGAACTGTGTCTCTCCAAAATTCATATGTTGAAGCCTTAACTCCCATTGTGACCATATTGGAGATAGGGTCTTTAAGAAGGTTAAATGAGGTCAGTTCTATAGGACTGGAGTCCTGATTTAAAAAAAAAAAAAAAAAAAAAGAGCTTCTTTTGTCTTCATCCTGTCAGGACACAGGAAGAAGGCGGCCATCTGCAAGCCAAAAGCAGAGGTCTCACAAGAAACCAAGCCCTGCGGGAACTTTGATCTTGGGTTTTCCAGCTTCCACGAACTGTGAGAAAATACTTTTCTCTTTATTAAGCCGCCTCATCTATGGCATTTTGTTATCGCAGCCTGAGCAGACTAAGACAGACTCTGTTAAAAACGCATAAATACAAAAATTACTTAATTGAACTCTTGCATTTTCTTATGTTTTGGGGCTTACAACTCTTAAAATGCCATCTGATTGAATTGTGAATATCTCATGCAAACCAATCTGACTTGCAATCATAATTCATGAGGCTATTTTACGTGCCCATCTGTGTCTCATCTCTTATCATGCTGCAGTGTGCCTATTTTTAAAACCATAGAGAGGTGTCGGTTTTGGAGAACAGCTTTGGTGTGTGAGACCCACACTGGGAGTGTAACCAGCTCATCCAAAAAAAAAAAAAAAAATCTGTTTAGACGAGTCTGAGGTTGGCAGGAATCAGGTGAAACCCTGGGAAATGGAACAGGCAGGAGTGGTGTAGTTCATCCAGTTTCCTTGATACAAGGCAGTTCTTTCATTGATGAGAAGGATGGAGGTAACGTGAGGCATTTTTCCGCATCAGGAGTAGACTGACCATAGTGACCCAAGCTAACCCCTAAAGTGTCTTAAGTTGTCCCTTAAACACGGACAGGGCCACCCTCCAGGTGTTCACAGGCTACTGCGTGGGGAAGCAGAAGACGCCTTATGAATCATTGACCTGCCATCCAGCTGGGTTCCACTCGTTCTGGAAGAGAGGCCAGGAAGGCACAAGAAGAATGAGACTGGGACTAGGCAGCAATGACAGGTGCAGCTGGGTGACAGGATGGGTTTCTTTTCCTGACCCATTCCTTTCCCTTGGGAAGAAAACTTAGGTAAGACAGGGAAGGAAGAACATTTGTTTCCACGACTCCCTGGGTCAGGCTGAAGGTCAGTGTCAGCTTGAAGCTGTATGTTAAGATCTTGTCTTGTCGGTGCTTCACTCAGAGGGGAGAAGGATGACTCCAAACCTGAGTGTCCTGCCTTTTCCTTTCATGCTGGGGATGGGGACAGTTGAAGATGGGGAAAAATGAGGATAAAAATACTGAAAGAAGGCATTTGACAAGGACAGGAGAACACAAAGGAGGGATTTCCAGGATATCCCTGCATCTCAGGTGGACTCCAGGTGACTGGTGGTGACTTAACGGGAAAAGTGAAGGATGGTTTTGCACCATTCTTAGAAGTCATTAGTAGCATCCCTACTAATCTGTTGCTGAGATTTTATTTCTGATAATAGTTTCTTTCTGCCCTTCCAGAGAGTAAGTAAAGGCTGGTTTATGTACAAGAATCTTGCTTATCCTTCCTCTTAAGGCAGGAAAAAGTATCACCTAATTTAATTTTTTTTTCTCAAATAAGAAAAAAAAAATCACAGTTTTCTACTAAGCTGTTTCAGGGCATCTTCAAAATGAGAAACCAATTAGTAGCTAAATCATGTTCTTTAAAATGCATTTACTCCTGTTAATGTAGGAACAAGACCCTTCTGTGACAGTATGAAAAGTATCATAATTTTGGTCAAGAGTATAAAACTAAAGTCGATATTTTGTAAACACAAAGAATCCATTTTAATATGTATATTATATGGCAAAGCAAGCAATCATTTAAATCCCACATCTTCTCCATAAGTGATTCCCCAATGCCTGTGTTTATAATGGCTTTCTCTTCTCCCAAATCTGTGCTGTACGTCCAGGCAGACCCTTGTTGCTCCCTGGACTTTGCCACGCGACATTCCAAAGTTACCACAAGCCCAATACGTACACTTTGCTATGCTTAATCCTTCCCCCTAAACCTGCCCCGCAGATTGCTTTTCCTGCCTTGATTAGCTGAGAAAGAAACGTGACATGCATCAGACACCAGTACACCACTGTTATCTCTGGTGCCCGCCCCCCTCTCTCCCTCCAGCACTGGTCAGCCCGTGTTGCCTGGGCGATTAAAATAAGCCCTCCGCGTGGCTCCATGGCTCCAGTCAGCCTTTCTCTAATCCTGATTGCAGCCAGAGTTAACCCTTCTAAAAAAGTAAATCTCAATCATTTTCTCTGGTCTTAAAATCCTTCCGTGGCTCTCATTGATTAAGGGAAGTCCAAGCTCCCTGTTTTTGACACCAGCCCCTTTTCTCTCTCCAGCCTTATTGATCACCATGTCTTTTGCCCCTGGAATTATGCTTCAGTCCAGCTGGATTTCTTTAAATTCCACTAATGGGCTATTGAGAGAGACCATCAGGAGTTTCAAGGGTCTCGATGATAAGCTTCCTATTTTGTTTTTCCTTCTGATGATTAAAATATCTTGTAAGTGTATTTGAATCACCCAGAACCAGTGCTTTTCAAACTTTAATGTAT